>NW_010171653.1:0-5693 GCF_000695765.1 Mesitornis unicolor | reverse complement strand
ATGGTAATGGGGTGCTGAGCACACCTCCCAATCTGCAGTGTTTCCTTCCTCGAATCTTCAAATCCTCTGTGGAGCCAGTTTCTGAAACACAATGTGGGTCCTCAAGCAGAGACCAAAAGCAGGGCTTAGCTGGAGATCTGTAGCTGGAAAAGACCATGGTGAGGATGGTCACTTTTTTAATCAATATGTTAATCCAGGTTCTGGGTAGGATTCTGAGTGGAGAAGGGAGAGAGTGAAGAAAGAATGTTATTTCTTGGAACTGTCACTTTAAAATATCTGTACTTCAAGGTAGTGTCAAAGTAGGAACAGGATTATATTTCAAATATAGGATTAACAATGTAAACTCTTCTTAACCCATTAAATACAAGTGAGAAGTTTACCCAGAGAAGCAAAACTGGTGTTTGTGGCTATACACAATATACCAGATGCTCACAGTGAAATTTTAGAAGGCTGAAGGAAATTTCTGTGCATTCCCAAAGTAGTGATGAAAGAGTTAAATGTGAGAGCTTAGCAAACCTGATGAGACTTTTAAAAGGTACATAAGCTAATTCACCACATGAGTTTTTCCTTGTTCTCTTTAATTTGAGCACAACCAATAAATGTGGGTTATTTAAGTGCCAATTTCAATTTTTATCAAATAAGTATATATTTCTTGCTGGATGTAATGGTTAATGAAATGCACATAATATGTAAAATGTGTAAAAATGCTGTAGTTATACATTACTTTCTGACTGTTGTACAACCTTTGTAAACAAAGTATAGTATATCAACTTTCTTGTGACAATAAGCAGATCTGTCATCTTGGGGACAGCTAAATGAATTATTTAATCAATAACAGACTACATCTCTGATGATAAGACAAGCTCAGACAAATTAAAAAGTGAACCAGGTATAGCATGTCACAAGCAAGATACATAGATAGTGTAACATACTTTTAATATTAAGTAGAAAAACATTTTTAAAAAGTCAGAGCAAAACATAAAGCGAAAGACAGTCTTTTTTCTGTTTATATTAAAACAGGGAACTAAATTTTTAAATTCAAACTACTAAAGAAATCAACAGGTTAGATATTTTATGAATTGAAAAATGCACTAGTTTTCAGACATGTTCTGTACAATACAAATGGTGGTAAGGCAGCTTAGATAGGAGAGTTTCTAGCTTTTGACACTTTTAATTGTAATACCTGTAGTGAATTTAGCTAAATCTATCCACTACTTTATTATTGACTCCTTCCAAATAATAATAAAAAAGGCAGCAAATTACTGAACGTTTCTACAGCTGTTTGAAAGTTTAGTTTCTATAGCATCTAGCAGTGGTGTACTCACACCTTTTATTTTCCTCTATGGTTCATGAAAGTCTCATGGTTTGTGTGCTGCCCAGACACATGGTAAACGTCCATACTGCTCTACCAAAGATAGTAACTGCAGGTTTTTAAGCTGTACAACAGGCAAGCCTGCTCTTGAAAGTCTCCATGCTGTCCTTAGACTACATCTTATACCTGTATGTTACACATACAGTTTGCCCAAGTGTAGATAACATCCTCATGAATGGCCAGCTCGGGTCAGATTCTGTCCTGTTTCTGCTCTTCATGAAAACCTACAAAAAAAGAGTAAGGCACCCATACAGTGATAATTTGACCAGTAATTTGCACATATGTGAAAAAAAAAAGAGACATGTTTAGTAATATTTATTTTTTCAAATCTTCTAGAATTATGAACAAAGAGAATTATTTTTTTTTACTTTCACTAAAAGTTTAAACAGAATTTTAAAAACTCCCGAAATCTGTACAACTCCTTGTGGTTTACTGCATCTGGAGCCTTTTTACAAGTTGCATTTACAATACTGCTAAGGAAGAGTCTGACAGTTCTAAAATTGCATAAACAGAGCCACGGTGTCTGTTTTAAAACTGAATGACATACAGGATAGCCATAGTAGCTGTAACTTGTATATGTGCAATTTTTAAATGTTTCCAGCTTGATTTCTTTCTCAAATGAATATGCATCTTATAACAAAGAATTCAGCTCTTATAATCAAGTGTTTCCATTTTTGTTTCTCTTTCTAATGTTCTCAGATATTTTGAATAGCTAAAATCCTTTTTAAGGAGGGAAGAAGTTCTCACTTCTCTTTCTCTTCCTCTGCTTCTTTAAACAATATACATAAACCTCACAGAAATAAGTCTAGAATAATATACATGTTTAGTGATATGAACACTCAATGTAGCTATAAAGACTAAGTGTTATTTTGATAAGCAGGATTAAGTTTGAAACACACAGGCAGAATAAAACATAGAAGAAAGTAAGAAATGTGTGATAAAGGACACAAACAGATAAAGATATCCTTCTGTCCTGTATATCTCTATGTATTAATATAGGGTAATTATAGCTGTAAGCCTCTAATGCTAGTGGTAACAATGTGTCTCATTGCTACCATTGGATTCCTGACAGCATATTCCAATTCATCAAAGCAAACACCTCTGCATTGTACATCAGGCATGATAAGTCTCTAATAACAGTGTATCATCTCTAAGTTACATGTATTAAAGACATATGCATCAAAATGCAATATCACACTTTAAAAGTTTTGTTTCATGTGGGAACTCAAGAGTACTTGAGAAACTCATGTGTTTCTCAAGAGCACTTTTGTCTTTTTGGACTTATGTACATTTTCTTTCCTATTCTTCTGTAATCCCTGTAGGTTATTCATAGCACGCAGGTATTTATTTGCATGGTAGAGTTACCATTTGCACAAATATTGATCTCACACCTGAGGTAACTCTCCCACCATGACATTTATTCATATAACTTATGTCAAAGCTGCCTGCACTTACATCCTAAGCCCTTCTAAAATGAAGTCCATAGTTGGGGCAACTTTAATGAAAAGAAGTAACTGAAATAAAATCATCCATCCATGAAAGCTCAATTCACAGCTTTAGGATGCTCAGACGCAGATCTTCAGCTTAGTTTGTACCAAGTAGCAATTTGGGCTTAATTTTATATGTTGTATGTGTCACATGACAAACTATAAGATAAAAAAAATCTAGAGTATGAGTATTCTGGAAGAAAATCAAACCTTGAACAAAACCCAAGATTCTCTGCTTAGCAGTCATGTACTTAAAGCAATTAGTTTCATGTTATGAAGAGGGCTTCCTCATGATGAACTTTCTCCATTAGTATTTATATCTTCATGCTATTATATTTTGGACAGCGCTAAATAGATATGTGTCTCCATTTAAGGCTCAGAGAGCAGGATTTTCTCTATTGTCCCCTACCCTCCCAGGGGAAGGATTAAAAAAAAAGAGGGAATAGAGAAAAAGATGCTTCGCACAAGGTTGGAAGTTAAGACTGTAACAATTTAATTAAAAACAACAGGGGAAAGGATAAGGGAATTACTAAGGGACAAAGGATATTCAAACTATATACAAATCCGATCCCAGTAGTCCCGAGTGGAAGTGTCCGAGCAGTGCCTTGTGGCTGCTGCGACTGCTGTGACTCCTCACCAGGGACTGCGGTGGTGCCGGGAGCGGATGGTGGTGGATGCTGCCGAGCACGTGGAGGTAGCCCCAGCCGTCCTGAGATGCTACAGGAAGCCAGGAAAAGCCCACGAAAACCTCAGGCCTCCTCGGTTTTTTATAGACTGTGGCCAGAAAGGAGAGGGAACAGTACTGATCTCCCACCCTCCTGGCTCCTACAGACACCATCAGTCCTTCCTTTTCAGGCTGGTAACCCTTAAATGATAACAATATGATACACTCAGAAAATTATAGTCACATGCCATCATAAAAAAAAGATATTGGCAAACAGTATGAGAATACAGGTGAGGCTGGATGCATCAGAGACAGGCAGACACCAATAAACTGTTTAATTTTTATGCACTTGCATTGAATATATAAAGATAAACTCTGGTTAATTAGGCTGCAGACATCAGCCTAATGCAGACATCATCATATTGTCTGCTGGGAGAATGTCTCTTTGGTTACTGGTATTCCTGACAGCTTCTTTGGGGTAAGTTCCTTTTTCCTAATGGTACACATAGGCAACCTTTAGAGAGATATTTGAAAGTGCAAAATAAAACTATTTAAAGATCAATTAAGAGGTTTAAATATGAAAAAAAATTGTATCATATGGTAAAGCATTTAATTGTTTAAATGGGAAAGTAAAGAAAAAATCAGAAACAGCTCATTCTATTTATCTTCAAGTTCTCATGCTTTTTCTATCAGATCACCTCTTGGTCTCCTTCACTACCTCTCACTCTTCCACAGCCTGTCACTCATTTGTATATATGACCTCTAAGCTATCATCCACTCTGATATCGTGATGCTCACGGATTCGTCCTTCCCTCCCTAAACTCACTCCCCCCTGTTATCACTATAGTCTCCGATTTCAGCTATATCCTTCACTTCTTTGCTCCTCTTTCATATTATTCTGTCTGCTCCTCTGCACCTTAAACTAACCCAAGCATTCATCATCTGTGTTTCTGTCTCCATCTACTGAAGGGAACCTACAAAACATCGCAGTCTTCCTTCTCTGTCCTTTTATTCTTTTTTCCCCCACTTTTTAAAGAGAAAATGTGTAAGACTTTTGCTCCTAATTCCTTCATCTTTTATGACCTCTAATTTTCCTTCAAAATTTCTATTGATTTAGCTATGTTTGGCTTTACAAGTCTTCAATTCCTTCAGTTCTTTAGATTTTGTTTTATCCCTAGCCTTTCTCCTTCTGCAGCTGCATCATTATTCTTAAATCTCAAATCTCCAAATCCAAAATTTTCCTTCTATTTCTTACTTACTCTCAATTTCTCCCAGTATCAGATTCTCTATTGTCTGTACACATTTTCTCTCTAGTCTCCTTTCTAATCAAATGTTTCCTCCAGTACCTTTTCCCAATGCAAAACATAGTTATGAATTCTTTCTTCTAAGAAGACACCCTTTCAGATTCACATGCTTAATACACAAAATCCTTCACCTCCTGCCCTGTATTTTGTTTGTTTTATTTGTTTGTTTGGGTTTTTGTTTGGTTGGTTGGTTTTGGTTTTTTTTCTTCAGCATAGGTCAGATTAGTCCCAAAGTATACTCCTGTTTTTCATCACATTTTCTGCATTCTCCCATTAGTTGTCTGCACTCACCTGAAATACCTGCAATGAACAACAATCTTCTTCCTCTAATAATCTTTATGCATATTAATGGTGAATATTATTATTGTGCATAAGTACCCTAGCATAGATCAAAGGTGTACTGTGCCCAGTCATGCACATGCATCACTCAGTAAGAAGAACATAAATGTAACATCTCAGATTTTTTCAGATCAGATCAGGTGTGCCAGATTTCCTCACAATCAAATTATCATTCCCCAATGCTGTCCTCTGGAATAAGCTCACAACTACATAGAACAGTATTTCACTGTTTGAGTGTCTTTTCAGTTTTTAAAACAGATGTTTCAACTAACTCCCTACATCTTTTTCCAGCAGTCCCTTCAATGCTTCATCTCTTTCGAAAATGAACTTAGCAAATAGCACTTCAGATCTTCACTACCAAGGGGAAACATATTAGACAGAATCTTTACTCTTCATTGTGAAAATAAACAGCTCCTTCACGATATAAACAGCTTTTTCAAACCTTCTTGCTCATAGTGTCTTTAGTGCCTATTGCAAACTTGCACAAAATCACGGAATCACGGAATCACAGAATATTAGAAGTTGGA
>NW_010171652.1:0-13111 GCF_000695765.1 Mesitornis unicolor | reverse complement strand
CATTAAGTACCTCAACCTTTTCTTCATCCCCGGTCTCTATGCTTCTCCCCACATCTACTAGAGGGGGGAGACTCTCCTTAGTTCTCCTTTTGTTGCCAATGTATTTATAGAAACCCTTTTTTATTGTCTTTAACAGCACTAGCTAGCTTGATTTCCAGCTGCGCTTTGGCCCTTCTAATTTTCTCCCTGCACTCCTCCTGAGATGCCTGCCCCTTCTTCCAAAGATCATAAACTCTCTTCTTTTTCCTGAGCTCCAGCCAGAGCTTCCTGTTCAGCCAGGTCGGTCGTCTTCCCCGCCAGCTTATTTTCCAACACATGGGGACGGCCTGTTCCGGCACCTTAATGAGTTCCTTCTTGAAGAGTGTCCAGCCTTCCTGGACTCCTTTGCCTTTCAGAACTGCCTCCCAAAGAATTCTGCCAACCAAGTCCCTAAACAGGCCAAAGTCTGCCTGCCAGAAGTCCAAAGTGGCAGTTCTGTTAGCCCCCCTCCTTGCTTCTCCAAGGACAGAAAGCTCTATCATTTCATGACCACTATGCCCAAGACAGTCTCCAACCATTACATCCCCCACAAGACCTTCTCTATTTGCAAACAGCAGGTCCAGCAGGGCACCTTTCCTTATTGCCTCCTTTACCAGCTATGTCAGGAAGTTATCTTCCACACACTCCAGGAACCTCCAGGACTGTTCCCTCTCTGCTGTGTTATATTTCTAGCAGATATGCGGGAAGTTGAAGTCCCCTACAAGTACAAGGGGAAGCAATTACGAGGCTTCTCCCAGCTGCCTATGGAATATTTTGTCCATTCTTTCATCCTGGTTAGGTGATCTATAACAAACTCCCACTATGATATCTGACTTGTTGGTCTTCCCCTTGATTCTCACTCATAGGCACTCAACCCCGCTGTCACTATTGCTAATCTCTAGGCAGTCATAGCATTCCCTAACATACATGGCCACCCCACCACCTTTCCTTCCTTGCCTATCCCTTCTGAAGAGCTTATACCCATCAATGGCAGCACTCCAGTTATGTGATTCATTCCACCATGTTTCCATGATAGCTACTATATCATAGTTATTCCGATGCACAATAGCTTCTAGTTCCTCCTGCTTATTGCCCATGCTGCGTGCATTGGCATAGACACACTTCAGTCAGGCTAAAGGCCCTGCCACCTTTTCACAGGGAGAAGTCCTAATTTTCTGATTAGCAGAATATACCAAAATGAATTATCTGCTTTGAAATTATGCTAACAAAACATTCTTGTTTCCCTCTATTTGGTCTGTATGTGTAAGTTTGCATCAGGCTATGAATATGCTTTTCTGTTCACTGTGAACATATTATTCCTACAATAGTTATACCTTCTGCATTTCAAACATTGGAATATAGGTAGTTAAATAAATTTATTGTTTGAATTAACTTCCTGTTTGCCACTGGATATCAGAAATGAGAAGTGCTTTCCGTGAACATTTGTTGTGAAGATGACTCGGGGCCTGGCTTTCTAGAAGAGAGAGTCTAGACTATGCCTGTTTTTTAGTATGAGTATAACAAACACTGATCTGGAGAACTTTGGCATCTCACATAGACTATTAAATATATCATATTAATGTCTTAGAAAACACAAGAAACTGAGACAGTTGATTATAATCTACTTAGTGTTAAATTTTTGGCAACTCTGCCTGAGGGCAAGATAGACTAGAAGCTATTATAGCAAAAACATTAGTAGCACCTATTTTACAGCAACTCGTTTTTCAGTGTTTTGTTCCAAGTGAATTAATTAACATATTTATGAATCTGAGCTATGATTATAATTATTGATAAATGGTGGGTCATGGATTCTAACCTCTGTGCATCAGAGTTCTGTAAATATTTTTTTATAATAGCTCTTTGACTATGAGACACTGCAGTGTGACCTTACAGACTGATTTTATTGTCCAGTTATCTTGCAAAATTTAACATAATTTGTGGTAGTACGTTATTTATGTATCCTCTGAAACGTAAGACCCTATTTCTCCAGGCGACTCTTACTATAAGTGTGTAGAGCTGTAGTAAACCTTACCAGTCAAGTTTATTTTACTTTATGCTTGTAAAAATTCTGACTGCGATCTCAGATTACTTATGGATAAGGAACTTTCATGAACAAGTCTTCTCCTAAGGAGGAAGAATTTCTTTAGTATAAAATAGAGATCACAGCTAAGGAAAGTTATTTGCTTGTACTTAAAACATCCCTCTCTAGAACAAAGCATCATAACAATTTCTGTATCTTAAAATTTCTGAAAAGACTGAATCAGTTCAGTTTTTCATGTGGTCTAGCAAGCCAAGCTGAGCTTAGGAATGATTCTGACTGATGGGTAGTTATCAAAACTTATATTAGTGAAGGGTTGGAAGAAGAGAGGAAAGGGTAAATTCAAATAAAAAAGAAAATCTTTGTATTTAAGTAACAGCAATTATCAGAGCTTCTGCTTGTATTAATATTGTCTAAGCACATTAGAAAGCATTTGTCATAGCTAATGTATTCCTGTCAAATCAAGCAATATTAGAAGACGACTTTTATAATGAATATTAATATAAGAGACAGCTGTAAGTGAAGTAAATTATAGAGGCATGTAAATGTAGTATTAACTGCTACAGCAAAGTAGTCTTCCACTGTAAATGAATTTCTTCCTATAATGTTAATAAAAAATTAGGCCACTTGGTAGTCATTTGCAAGCTACTGAGCACTGATACAAGTTTTCAAGTGCTTTGCTCATGTGTCTAGCTCTAAATTAAAAGTCATATTCACGAAAATGAGTTTACAGTCTGTGCATTCAACTTATCAACTGTGCTATAGTTTCTGCACAGTTCTCAAATTCTTGTTCACACATCAGAACACCTATCTTCCGTTCAGTCACCTATGGCAATTTAGGCAAGTTAAGGAATAAGTACAAGAATTATCTGTCTGCACCAGAAATAAAATGCATTAATTCATATTTTGACTAATTTTGACCCGGTTTTTGAAAACACCACTGGAGTTTCTTTTCTTTTCTTTTCTTTTCTTTTCTTTTCTTTTCTTTCCTTTTCTGCTGTGTCTTGGACATTTGAAGTGTGGAATTTAAGCAGCTAAACCTGAACGTAAACATTTTTAAAGCTCTTGCTCATCTCTTATCTATATTTCAGAGACTTTTTTTTTTTGGCATTTAATCTCCTGACGTCAGTGTGCCTAGAATCACCTTTTCTCTTTCTGTTTTTTGTTGTTTGTTTTTTGGTTTTTTGTTTTTTTTTTTTAACAAATAAGCAATTAAAGACTCATAAGACCTCTTATAATTAACATTGAAATGTGCTTTTATATTGCATCATATACTTAGTTTACATGATTATCAGTGTGTAACAGTCAAATACCCTGCTTGGAACTAGAACAGCCACCTAAGACTGTGCAACTGTTTCGGTTTACCTACACTATATAATCCCTTGTAACTACTTTTATATTGCTCACTTTTAAAGAATACTTTGGTCCATGTACCATTACCTTTCAAATGTGAGTATGTGTTTGAAAGCTGAACAGAGCTGGAAAGCAGAATATTTTTACAACAAGCTATTTTCATCTTTCAATCGTTCACCAACAGTTAGATCTTCAACATAATCAGGGACATGAATTTTTTTTAAGGAAACAGGTATAAGTGAGGTAAAGAAGCTATAGGTATGGTTTACATTTTACATACAGAAAGTCATGTTCTATATGCAAACAGCTACATCTGAAGAGAATTATTTATCAGAACAATATGTTAATTTAGTAATGCCTATATTAAGTAAGCTGAAAAAAATTCAGAAAAAATCTTGTTTCTGTAGAAATTCTTACTGATTTCAGTGAAGTCAGGATTTTATTTTTTTTTACTGTGTTTTCCTTGGATTTTTTGATTTTAAAGGGAGGTTAATAGAAGTATGAGAATTCATTCTACTAGATATATAGTTATGGTTGTTGGAAATGCTGCTTTTGAATAATTTTCAAAGGTTTTTATAGAATACAATGTAAAAGAGGGAGAACAGATATGTCAAGATTTTAAAAGTGTAGGTGTATGTCTGCTCTTTTTCTTATTGCTCTGAGGAATGCTAAGCAAAAAGTTTTGAAAAAGTAGTTCAGAGTTTCCTAAGTAAGATTCCACTCTCTCTCTCAACTTTTATCATTATTTAAGAGCAAAACTAACTCTTATTAACAGCAAATCCATGAGCTTCACTCTTTTGGATGTTTTTACACTACGGTATGTTGCAAGGTCCATATTTGTTCTGTAAATCAGCTCTTTGCCCAGCATGTCATCTAGTACTCAGTGAATTTTCACTGAAAGTGAGTTTACTAGTCCTTTAAATAAAAAAAATTGATAATGCTGTTTGTGTCTGAATAGAGTTTGTAGCTGGAGAGAGGGATGTACTTATATTTATAAGCTTTCTAAATAGTAACTATATGAATTGGCTTTTTTGGTTGGAGGTGAGAGGAGAAGTGAAGGGCAAACAAAAGTCAAGTGACAATGGTTGATGTCCTGGTCATCTAAGATCCATCTAAGTTGAACCTTTAATGCTCCCTTCAATCCATGTAGCAATTCAATTATCTACTTTTTCAAAACAAAGGAAGGAGGGAAAAAAATGAATACACAAGTAAATTGAGTCTCAAGCTGGAATAAATTTCATCTAGCATTAGGCAATTCAAGATTCCTTTATGGAAATATATCTTTTTGTTGTCAGTGGAATGAAATCAGCTCTTCTTGAGACCACTTCATCTCACTCTCATACAATTCTCCTTCTATCAATCTTTTATCTCTTTCCAGAGTATAGGGTATTTTTACTCAGGAGTAGACATCTGGAGATGGACTAGATCTATCTCCACTATATATCCAGTTGTGGATTTTGTTTTGTTTGGGTTTTTGTTTTGGTTTTATTTTTTTTAGGAACTTTAATGACATTGAAGTGCTCTTCTGTGTGTTAGTTTAAGTCAACCCTATGTTATTACTGTGGCTTTCAGAACCATGTTACGTTAGGCTGAGGTACAAATGCGAACTGAATTTGAGCTTCTGTCTGTATGATTCCCACCTCTTTCTTATTCCTGAAATTCATAATTCATTTCAGATGTCTACACCCTCTGCCTCTTGCTAGCTTTTGTGAAGAGAAGGCGCTGCTTAGAATAGAAGTACCAGTCAAGACACCAGGTTCTGGCTCTGCTGTGCTTCTTGAGCTTCACAGCTGCTACGGGCTATTTCCTGCTTGCTACGTAGTACACATGACTGTAAGATGCTTTCTAAACATGTTTTATTAACACAGGGTGTGCTAATGTTTGCCCTGAGTGAATCCCCAAACAAGGTAGTCCTTAACTGGCCCCTGTTTCTTTCAGACTAGAGATAGTAAAAGTAATATAATGGCCATGTTTTAATAGCGTATTCCCCATCTGCACTGTCAGTGCTTCACAGAGGCCAATTTAAAGCATCTGTTTCCCTCCCAAGCTACTCGTATACATATGCAACATTTTAATCTATTATCTTTAGCTTGACATAAGAAGCATGGGGAGCTCTTAGCTAAGCCAAAAGCAACAGTTTTTCTTGCAGTCGCTGTAGAAGAGTAATCTTTGAATAGCTGCAGGAAATTTCAGACCCTTAATCTTACTCATACTGTTCCTGTTTACCATTTGGTGGCTTAAAATGTTAAAAGTGAAAAGCCATAATTGTTTTCATATTTGGTTAGAACTTTGAGGAAAGTGCTCAGGGCTCAGTTGTTTATGGTTTTCACTATACATCTTTTTATAGGAAAAAAGATCACTGAGGAATGAGAGATAAACATGTAGGAAGAATGTATGGTTTTGTTTTAAGTCTCTATATCTTGTGTGTGTCTTTGAGTGTGGACATACCCAAGTGTAGGTGGCTGTTTTCTGAGAGCTCATATTAACTTGACTGTCTTAATGAAAAGTTATTTGTGCATTAGTTGGACTTACTCATATGCTATGGAAATGATTATGGCTGCTGTCACTCTTCACTGCATAATTTTTCTGATTACAGGAAAAAAGACTTACTTTAATATGTTCAACAATAGAAAGTAATTTTTTGCTGTGAAACATATAAATAATGACTCCTGAACCTCTCCTCCTTTTTTTTTTCTCCTTCTTTTTTCTCTTGGAGTGGTTCTGTGGGAACTATGGTTGTCTATATTAAGGACATTCCCTTCAGGTTTTGGTAATTTTTATATACACTTATTTCCTAATTATTGTTGATATTTATTTTAATTTTCTTATTTGTGAGTATCCTTAACATATTTTAACAATTAATTCTATGTTCTTTAACTACTTTAAAATGCATATTTCTAGGAAAAAAACCCCATGAAAATAATTCATCTGACAAAGGAAGTCTAAGATTTTTTTTTTGCATCAGGAAATTATTAATACACTTCAGTGAAAGTAAAACTGTTCTTAGCAAAATGCTCTCAGGGGAATGAGAGTGAATTTAATTCAGATAAGTGTTGTTTCCTTGCAAACTGCAATGAATGAGCAACCTCTAAACATGTTCACTTCTGTCTTCCTGTCTTTGTAAAATAAGGTAGTCTACTTGGGTCTAAGATTTGGGACTTTTGCTGTTACAAATGTATTCATTAGCACTGTCCTAATTACTGCTTATAGAGTTGATAACTCATTAACTAAATCAGTTTGCAGTTGTTTCTGAGTATTAGCAGTGTATTCTTAATGAGCACGTTTATTTTCCCATGTATAAGTTTTCATGACCATAAGCATGTTTCACCAAAGTAGTTCCGGAAACCATTTAAATATTATTCTTCTGTAATCCAGTACAGTGAGCAAAGTTATTTTAGAAAATATCAAAAGAAATTGAACTAAAAATAGAAAATTAGGAAAGTTACTTGAAAATGAAAATTTTGATGCGGTTTTTAATTTGCACTGTATTGACATGAAACTGTTTTCCGTGGGGTAGTACCTGAGATGTCATATTTACTCTTTATTCTAAGGGCAGAGTGAGACCACAGTATTTCATACAGTCTTGAATGACAGCTCCCATTAAATATTGACTTTCCTAAATGTCATTACCAGAAATTATCAAAGTTTTATTTAAGATATTCAATATGCTTCAACTTAATATGTTCAATATGCAGGCTAAGAACAACAACAAAACATTTTTTTTGTTAACGTATAGGTGAAATTAACGCTGCTCTCTGCCACATTTCTGTCTATTTTGTTCCCTTTGCAGAGGAGTGTTTTGGCTGTGATTTCCTCATCTTAAAAAAAACCAAACCCAACGTTGTGAATGTATCTTCTTCACTTAAATTCAGAAATCATCCTGTGTTTGTGTGCTCAGATCCATAGAGGCTTCCATTAATATTCATTCAGATGTATAATTTATATACACAGTCAGTATAAAGGAATGAAGAAAATGAAACAGATGGAAATATTAATTTATCCTTTTCACATCTCACCTGTCTGAAGACATACAGAAATAGAAGTGTTGACATTTGAACTACTCCAGTATTCTTGTTTCAGAGTCCTCTAAGTGAAATAAAAACATTTACCATTGACCTGTAGCTTTTTTGATTTGTTTTTCTCCTCAAGATGTATTAACACAATATCTTTTCCATTCCATTTGGAATTTATTTCATATAACCGTGTATATTGGCTTTAACATTCTAAACTATTAGTGCTCATTCAAAGAACAGTACAATTCAAAATGTCATCAGTAATGGGTGGTTATGACATTCGTAATGATTTTTTCCTAAAATGGACAAAAATGACTTGACAAATTGAATGCATTCTCTCTGCACATTTGCATTTGGTAAATATAGCATTTAGAATATGGTCAAATAACGATTCAGCTTTGATCTCCTAGTCAAGGGGGAAAGAGCATTCCTAGCAAGTACTAATTGATTATTCTTCTGTCTGTATGATTTTCATGCTGAAAGTTCCCTGGCAGACCATGTAAATATTACCAAGGATAAGTTATTTCACTAATTCTACCAGGACTAAGAAGTCTGAGGGGAAATTTAGCCATGTAGATTTTAGGCCACAGGAGGAAAATTCTTCTAATGTTAATTAAAGCTCTTGATGTTTAAACTTGCATGGTGAAAGAAGAACAAACACTAACAGAAATTCTTGGGAGGTCTGTAGTCATTTAGAAGATTATGCATTAAAGATCAATGGTGAGTATGAAAATACACATTTTTGTGTAGAGGTTATCCAGGGAAGTTCTAATGACCCACCACCTGGAGAGTGAAAAAAAACCCCTCAAATAGCAAACCAAACAAACCCAAAGCAGCTGTACTAGGAATAAGATACAGTCTTTTGGCAAAGGTTTATTTTTGGGGACACAATAAAATATATTTAACTTCCAACTTCAGTTTGCTGTTTTACGTATTTTAAGCATCTCACTTGTACACTCTCTACCTAAGATAACAGTGAGATTTTTTACAAAAAAAAAACCCCAGGTTATTTTCCTTTTTAATTAAATATTTATAAAGGAGGCCTACAATTCCTGCTTTTCTCCTAAGAACCACAGACAAATCACAGCATTCTGAAGTTGAATCTGTATACAAAAAAAAGAAAGTTTTTACAGAGGTGCAAGTAGCAAAACTAAATTCTAGACTTTGCCTCTTTTGTTGAAATAAATGTTTGTCTGTAGAGGCCAGAATTCTGGGCTATATTTTACACTATATTTGTCAATACTATATTCACTTTTAGCTCCTAAGGTAGCTGGTTTAAAATGTAATATTTGTTTCACTGGGACACTAGTTCTTAGGTTTTGGGGTTTTTTTGTGAAAGCTCCAGATTTAGAAGTCATTGAGAGCATGACATATCTTAAGCTGGCAAAGCACTGGAGAGAAAAGGTCCTAGAAAGTAAAATCTGATGTTCTTTGCAATTCTCCATCAAGTAATTTGAATAGAAGGAATTAAGTCACCTTACTGTGACTGCATACCACACATGGTATAGAGCCCAAAGGGCAAGTCAAGTGGTCCTAGTAATTAGTTTTGAAAGAGAGTAAATTATTAAAGAGAGGTAGTGTGGATTCCTATAATATATCAGCATCTGACAGAAGTAATCCAGCAACAAAAGAGAAACACACATTCTGGACCATATTTCAGTCCCTTGTTTGACCACAACAAGGTCTGGGATACACACAGAACTCAAAGGGTGCTCGGATCTTCCTGCTCTTCCACTTTCTCTTCCTTTTATCTGGACATGTGGTATTGCTTATGGTCTCATACACATCATGGTAACTTCATTCGCTATTACTGGACTATTCCAAATCCTTTCTGCAGATGGATATTAATGATGATATTGGACTGTGGATCCATTGGTTTCAGCTATCACACTTAACAAAAGGGCAGTGAACACTGCTTTTCTATCCTACTTTTAAAGGTGGTTTTGGGCAGAAGCTTCGAAGAAAGGCTACAGGGAAAATTTCTATCAGAGCTTTTGTTCATTGTGCGGTTGTGCATCTATGTTACATCCTATCCCCCTTTTGCATTCTCTGCTGCAGCTCTTACTGCTGCCATGCTCTATTCTTCTTGTCCTCAATCTGTCAGTCAGAGACAGATCTCTTTGGATTGCAACACAATATTAACTCTATGTAGTTACAAATTAAATTTTTAAAACCTAAGTATAGAAAATATGAGAAATTATTTTTAAGACACAAATTAAAATCCATTACAGACTTACATAAGCCTCTAGAAACATGTATCCAGATAGAAGATTAGAGTTATATCTTTTCATAAACTGTCTTTCATTCTATGTATGTGTTTTACTAGTTTTGGCTTCTTCTGGTATCATATTTATGTTTCAAAGAAAATCAAAGTGAAAATTGAATTAATAGTTGTAAAGAGGGAAGCAATTGTACCCATGCAAGAGGAATTACCTAATGTAATATTCCTTTTCAATAAATAAGTTCCATGGTTCCATGATTTAATCTGTGCTTTAATGAAAAAAATGGGTATGTTTTTTCAGCCTTATATGAGGCAGTAGTTGTCATTCAATAATTATTTCAACTCTTGTTTTTAAACTAAGTAGATAATTAAAATGAAGCTTGGTATCATAGAATGCATTTATTCTAATGTGCATCACTAGTGTCTTGCACAATAGCTTTTTGAGTATCAGAGTTTTCATTCCTAAAATGAAATAGGCCTATATATGTTCCAAATGTCATTGTCACCAAAATTAAATGCCATAGAAGCTTTGAAGACTAATCTCCAGTAATTTATATGTCCCTCCTCTGCCTTTTTAAGCACAAAATTACATAATTAGTTATACTTTAGGAAAAAATATAATCCTTTTTCTCTGAGCCTTCATTGTATAGATTGACTGAGCTCATTGCATCTGTGTTTGCCTGAATCTTAAAATAATTTTTAGCTGCATGAAAGAACAAATCAGTTACCTGCTCTAGGAAGATAGTTGTTAGATTGATTGTGCACCTAAATAATAACTCTTTGATTTGCACCATCATATAACATGTGAATGAAACAAACCAGGTAGTTCTGGACAACCATAAACATAAAAGAAATACCTCCTTTTATTTAAAAAGAGTTTATGCCAGCCCTTTAATATAGAAGAATGAAATTTAATTTTTAAGATTAATTTTATTATGAAACTGTAGTTGGCAAATGTAATGTGTGTCTTCAAGCAGGTTGTTGTGAAACAGAGGAGCAGTAGAGTTGGAATAGCCAGGATTTACATTAATAGGCACATCTTGTCAGACACAGATGAGGAGTAATATATACATGTGACAGTAGAAAATCAAGGAATCAATCATGGTATTATACATAAGTGAAGATAAAAAAGCAAACAGAATACTGTTAGTGTTAAAGAGGAGGATAGAGTGCAATGCAGGGAAAATTATTTTAATGCTCCAAGGGGCTTTTAGGATTGTGTTTGGACAGCTGTATGCAATATTGAGCACATGTATAATCTGAGATCTTAAAAAAGGCAGAGATTTAAAAGGTTCACAAAAAGGCAAACTAGAATGAGTCATGTTCAGAGGGCTCGCATATGCAGAAAGGCTGGCAAAACTGAGACTAAACTAAGAAGGTTGTTTAGGCAAAGTTATTTTTCAGGTTTCCAAGATGCTATAGATAGTGAAGACTAAGGCACATTAAATCTTGTTATATAGCTGTTGTGAAAGGATTAAAGACCCAATGAAGAATTTTAAAATGTAATGCCTGGTCAGCTTGTACTATCAGCATATTATAGACAGCAGTATATATGGCTGGACTTGGTTTCCAAGTTATTTCATGCAGAATATTTCAACTATGAAGCTTCATGAATAATTTTCCTTTTAGTTTTGTGTGAGAAAAATGATCTGAAATTGAAAAACGACCCTCAGAAATTGTGCAAATTTTTGTTCACATGTATATGCATATAAATATCTTATTATTTATTTTTTCTGAAAAAAGCTGAAGACTGGTTGAGATCATCATTATTTAGTGGGTTAAGCACTGGCTAGTCACAGAACAGACTCTCAGAATGAGTACTTTGAGATGAAAATGCCAAATTCAGGAATTCCAAAGAGCTATAATAGACAAATGGACTTGCTGCAATAGCAGGCAACCATGCTTGGCATGAGTAATACCAGAACTTCTTCCTCCTAAATAGTTTTAGCAATCACTTTTAAGTCTATCAGGAAAAGTTATGCTTTGTTGTTGTTGTTTGCTTGCTTTGATGCCCAAACTGCATATGGATTGTCATTTCAGTGGTCTGCCCCCGTTGATGTGTAATTCTACAGTAAGTACCTTCATCATTTGACCAGGATCAACCTCAGTGTAAAATCAGGGCATGCACACAGAGCCAGGAACTCAAGGAATTTATCTGTTCTGGGATTAGAAGAGATGGATATCCAGGGGCACTTTGTTATTCTTCAGTCTTTACAATCCAACAGTTTTTTACTGAGTTGATGGAAAATACCCTTACATTAGGATGCAATGGAACATAACAGCAATAGCTGAAATAAGATGTAAGGTAATAAGCAGTAAATGTAGGGAAGAATTCTTTGATCAATGTTTAGTATTTGGTTAGTATTTTGCCATACAAAGAGATTTTCCTGTTCCAGACAGGGTCGTTCTTGTTTCTGTTTACAATACACATCCCTCCTTGCTCCTTGCAAGTCGTCCATCCCTCTCTGCAACCTGAAATTACAGTATTCTGCCAACTGCTTATATCTCATCAATATCACACAGGTTTCAAAAACCATACTTCTTCTGGAGGCTGTCCTGTTTAATGGCCTTTCATTGTCTTGCTAGTGATGCCAACACGATTGCTTGCTCTATTTTCTGTCTGCGATTATAAATGGAAACCCCCTGTTAAAGACTGTAAAACAATTTCTATCCTACTCTGACTAGCTTAAAGCTACAGTCTTGAGCTGGGGATTCATTGAGGTTTTGTTGTTTTGTTTTTTTTTTTTAATTTTAACAACAATTTTTTTAATATTTATGCAGACAAATATTTTTCTTTTCTTCTCTGTACCTCAGGGCACCAGGGGAGAAAGTGATGGTGTGTCTAGGCTTAAGGCTTCTTTAAAAAAGCTTCAAAAAGTATAGGTTTGATGTTTTAAAATTGTTTGTCTAAGAATTTAGCTAGTTTCAAGGCAAAAGCTGTGTCTCTTTTTGTACAGCGTTGGACCTAAGCCTTTTTGTGTTTTATTTTTTTTTTAATTTGGTTTTCCTTTCAAGCCGATAGTGTCAGCTGCTGTTGGAGGCAGAATATTTACCTAGGTGGACCACTGGTTCCAGTGGTATAAAATTCCTGTTTATACCACAGCAGTGATGCAGAGATCTTAAATGCATTATTACTTGATTGTCCTGAATTTTAGACTGAGTATTTTTGTGGAGAAGTTCTGTTATTCCACATTTGAGAGAATGGAAGTAGATATTTCTGGCTGTGGTTCTTTGGGGATTTTTTTTGGCAAACTGTTGCTCTTTGAAGATCTTACTGGGCTTGAATGATGTACATAGATCTGGGTAAGAGAGACAGAGAAAGGGATGAATTTATCAAGAGTGCATGATAAATGCCTAGTTTTGAAATTTATTACATGGGCCCCAATCATGTAATTGTCTTTATTTTCTCTGGAAAACCGGCATAGTGCTTAAACTACAGGAGTATCACAGAATCACAGAATCACAGAA
>NW_010171651.1:0-10070 GCF_000695765.1 Mesitornis unicolor | reverse complement strand
GGGGGTCAGAAGCGGCGAGGTTTAGGGGTTTCACAGAATCACAGAATCGCTCGGTTGGAAAAGCCCTCTGAGATCATCACGTCCAACCGCTCCTGTCTACCCCCTAAACCATATCCCTAAGTACCTCGTCTACCCGCTCTTTAAACACATCCAGGGATGGGGACTCCACCACCTCCCTGGGCAGCCTGTTCCAGCTTCTGACGACCCTCTCAGTTTCGGTGCAGGAGCTCAAATTAGTGTTTACAATAAGCAGCAGGCGAAGGAATTCGGAATTAAGACGTTAAGACAAGCCATAAAAGGGGTAACGGGTGTAGCAGATAAATACCCTTGGGCTCGACTCTCGTTGTGGCTGCCTGGGGAGAAAGAAGTGACGGGGGCAGGGTCCAAGTGCTCTTGAGGGAAATCTCGGCCAGGTGCGGGATGCTGTAGCCACCCCTGTCAGGGCCCCCGCCATCTGCCCTCACCTGGGGGGCTCGGTGCCCTCTGCCAACCCCCAGCAAGGTGAGGCGTTTGCTGAAGGCATCGGCCACCTCGAGAGGAGACCGATTTTAAGCCACACACGTTCTTGTCATTCCCCAGTTCGGCCAGTCCGTACGCCTGATGGACGATGGCGCTTAACTGTTGACTATAGGAAATTAAACAGCAACACCCAGCCACTGACCGAGTACAGCCTCAATAGTAACGGCAATACAGGGGTGGCCACCCTAGGCATTAAGGATGCGTTTTTCATAATCAAGGGAAGAGGAGAAGCCCCAGTTTGCTTTCACTTGGTAAGGAGTACAATGTGCCTTTAATCGACTCACCCAAGGATATAAACATTCCCCAGCATTGCCCACAATGCCTTAGCGAAACTTCTTGACACTATGGAAGTGCTACCAGGTGTCCATATATATCAATATATATTTCTTCATTGAAAAGATTAGCAGGCTGCCCAGGGAATTGCTGGAGTCACCATCCCTGGAGGTATTTGAAAGACAGGTTGATGAGATGCTTAGAGACATGGTTTAGTAGTGGACAGGTTATGATTGGACTCAATGATCTTAAAGATCCTTTCCAACCAAATGATTCTATTAATCTATGATATAGATGATATTCTAGTTGGTGGAGATAATGAAGAACAGGTAGGGCAAGTTGCTGAGGCTGTCTGGAATCTGATAACTAAGAATGGGCTAGACATTCCACCCTAGTCGTTCCACACCCCACATGTCAAGGTCCCAGAGAAGAGATCGAATTCCTAAGAGCTTGGTCGGTGGCTGTTGTACCTGATGATGCACCGCCAGCCATAAAGCAGGGGCAGACTGTGGATAACAAGGCAGAATTACAGCAGCTGTGGTTTTCATCCAGTTTGTTCAAAGAAAGAGAACAACTGCAATCCGAGTGGGAAAAGGGACTCCTTTCACTTACTAGCGCAGTTAAAGAAGCAAAAAGTTTATGCATTTCACAAGACGTTGTAGTGCAAGTCCCTTTCCCTGGTCTAAATTTGATCGTCAGGGGGTCACCCCTTTCCAAGGGGGTAGCTCAAAAGATCATGGTACAGAAGTGGTATGCCGACTTGGACAGAGTTAGCCAGCCACTGCAATTAAAAGAGAGGCCAGTCAGGGTATCTAAGTTGCAACAACCTGTGAGTCCATATCTGGTTTTGTCACGCCAACCTTAGAAACCTTTTCCCAAACTGACCACAGGCTCAGATACACAAGGGATGTGGTTTACTGACACATCTGCCCACCAAGTGGGATCACGGTGGCAATACAGACCAGCAGCACTGGAAATTAGTACTGGAAAAACAGTTACGGAGGAAGGAGAAGGT
Source organism: Mesitornis unicolor (assembly GCF_000695765.1). Classification (NCBI taxonomy): domain Eukaryota; kingdom Metazoa; phylum Chordata; class Aves; order Mesitornithiformes; family Mesitornithidae; genus Mesitornis; species Mesitornis unicolor. The sequence goes on along the minus strand of NW_010171651.1, from coordinate 8,263 downwards.
AGCACACAGGTGAGAGAATTGTGTGCCCTCCTGCTGGCAGCAGAGAATGGTGCCACCGTCATTTATACTGATTCCTATGCAACCTATAGGGGTACCATGGAGTGGATATGCCAATGGGAATCCAGTTGGTGGGAAGTGGGCCATACAAAGGTCTGCAGAGCCAGACTGACAATGGGTGTTAGAAATAGGCAGATCGTGACCTGTACGAGTGGGATGGGTAAAGAGCTATGCAAGAAATGAAACCACCACTGCAAGGTGGAATCAACAGGTAGATCACCTAGCCCAGGTCAAAGTAGTTGATACCAAAAAGGAGGATTGGGGATGGTTGGCTGAGGAAGATTAAAAGAGGCTACTCAGGAAAAGCTGATCTTTACTATGAGTGTTGGTCAAGAGGGTGGCCAGTAACCATGACAGCCTGTGAGGCAGTGATCACAGCATGCCCTCAATCCCAAATCAGGCTTAAAACTGAGCACCCAAACCAAGCCCCTGTCCAGCATACTGAACAAGCCAAGGAATACCTGACAAATCGAAAATGTCAGGCCTTTAGGGCTATTCTGTGGGGAAAAAAATATATTTTGGTAGCAGTAGAGGTAGTATCAGGACCGACTGTGGTCACAGCTGTTAGTACCACCATGGGAGATCAGATGGTTTGAGTGCTGTGAGAATGGTTTGATATTTTGCCCATTCCTGAATGTATTGAGAGGGACAACGTGTCACATTTCACAGCCACAGTGGTTCAGGACTGGGCACAAGGAGAGGGCATCAAATGAGTGTTTCACACAACATATTATCCCCATGCCAACAACGTGGTTGAGCAAACCAATGGTGTGAGTAAAAGACATGCTCATGTCTCACACCATAGCTGGGACATGCTTAACACAAGTGGTCTTCACTGTTAATAACCACTGAGGAAGCTATGGAATCCCAAAGATTTGAGCATTCTGGGGGGCTACTGATGGTAGACATCCCCGTACCTGATGATCAAAATAGCCAATTCCCATTAAGGACATACATGGGGAACCTGGTATGGTGAAACTACCTTTTATTGACATTGTGGTCATGATCTTGGCAAAATGCAGAGGCTTATATGCATGGGAAGTCCAAGAGGGGAACAGAAACCCTCACCATATTAGTGCCTGGTGGATAATTGCTGCTTTCTAACTCCAAGACCTGGTTTCAAAGGACCAAGTGTCTGCTTTGTGTTTTCTTACAGGACAGTGAAGGAGTGAACTTCCCTGTTGCTTCTCCTGGCACTGGTGATAGTGGTCAGCACAGACAGCAATTTGGGATGCAGAATGTAGTTAAATCCTCCAACCCACCAGTGGGGCCACGGGTAGAGTGTAAATGGCACTTGACCATGCTCCAGTCCTGGATTTGTCAATAGATGAGTGCTCTGTCCTCATTCCAAACTTATCGATGACACTTCAAGACCAAGTCAACCAGATCAAGAAAGGAGCCAGAGATTCAGAAGCATTTGTTGCTGGACTGTGGACAAACTGTGGTTGGGAGAAGGTAATGTGCATGTATGGATTTTCTGTGTTTGCCTAACCATACTCCTAAAATCTTGGATAATGGTTGTAGTTATGATTGTTGTAATTTGTACTACAATAAGCTGTATTTAGCACACCATAGTGAAATCTGTGTTGGTTGTGAAATATGCTGTTGATATCCCGGTAGAACTGTAAAACAGTTGGGAAATTATGATCCAGAGTAAGCATCAAAGCTCACAGAGACTGCATCCCTTTTAACCTTGGAGGCAAGAACTGACTGCACCACCACTCCAAGGAAACCAGTTGAATCGTGACTGTGGTCACAGGGTGGATTTTGTGGCAGAGGCACCCACCCTGACAAAGACCCGAGAAATACATGACAGAAGTGACACCAAAGCTTCTCTCTCTGGCAGCACCAGGACTGCCCCCACCACCACAGCAGCTCTTGTCACATCCACGCAACAGGGGCCCGAAGGTGGGGAAGTTGGGGTCCTCAGCCAATGAGGGGCTGACACAGCCACGTTGTGACCACCGGTCAGATTCGACTGGGGTATAAATGGAGCCCCGTCGGGGGGCACATTGGAGTTGGTCCTCCTCGGAAGCAGGGGGTCTGTAGCTGGGGACTTTACCCTGAAGCTGGGAAGCTGCTCAAGATAACTTCTGAAGGTTGAGAGCCCTCCCTTTTCAGGTGAGTAATTGCGTGTTTTGGATCATCGGTCCTAAAGCCTAAGAATTCTTAAGTCAGCCGTGTGTGATATTAATTTCCAGCCAACATCTCAAACCTGTAGATTGTTAAAGTCTGTCAGAGTCTCAAAGTGGTTTTGGTCAGAGTGGAGTTAAATTTGAGGGGTTTTTATTAGTTGTTACAAATAAATCCCATTTTGAGTTTGTCAGCCTGTCTGGTTTGACTTTGTGGCGTTCCGTGGCACTTCAATATTTCACAACCTGCTATTATGAAACAGTTGAGAAGAGACAGTGAAGCATGACTGAACCTGTACAGCATAACTGAAAATTGTGGACCAGCTCTTCAAAGGGATGTCAGTTAAGATCTGCAGCAAGGGCTCTCTCTTGGCGCTTGACAATGTCAGACCCCAAGCTGGGAACCAAATTGTGTATCCAGAGGCTTTAGTACTGTCCTGTGGTTTTGAGTATTTGTCTTTGTTATTGCTTTCCCCGGATTATTTCTTTTCATGAAAGTTGAGGCACCCTTGGTTTGTCAGGGGCAACTGAATTAACCAGCTAGTAAGCTCACTAAAGAAAACAAGATTATTCTAGAGGAAGGAAAAAAATACAGCAAAAAAAGCCACCTTGCAACCAACTTCAGCAAATCAAAATGTAAGAATAAGTTACATGTAAGTAAATTAAATTACACACACCCATCTCCAAAACGTACCGAACTGCAGTCCACTTCCAGAGGGTTACCTTTTCGAGTGAAATCCTAAAGTGAACACACAAAGTTGGCATCACAGCCCTTGCTACCAGCGGGACTTTTCCGAGTTTCTCGTTTTATTCGGAGTCCTCACTAACAGCAGGTTTTCCTCCATCCCTTTCCTGGTTTTGTACTTGGTCCAAGAGGCAGTGCCACTCAGGGCAGGGTAAACAGAGCCCTTGCTCTGCCTGCGACCCTGAGCTTTCAAGTCTGCTGCAGTGAGAACTCAAGGTGTTCCTCCTAACTTATAAGAAAGATCCAATGAAACCTTTGTAAGGACTAGATGTGACACTGGGACAGTGCGGGCAGCACATCTGATGCTTGGTGTTTTCTCTCTTTACACACAAAAAAGAAAGGGCACACGTACCCCGCTAGCAGGACTGACAGGAGGCGAACAGCCTCTCCACCTTCCCAGCTGAATGTGCTGGACAAGTGTTTCTTTAGGTCTTATGCAACAGCAGAAACAAGTACAACCAAGACCTTCTGAAGACCACAAGTGTTCACAGGAGGGGAAGATGAGGCACTCAAATCCTCACCCTGATCCCGAAGGGCCAGAACAACATACACCACACTTAGAAAATGAGTAGCAGTCTCCTACAGCAGTTTCTTCTGCTAAAGACACTGGAAAATTAGTTTGGGATCAGCAGACGTGATCACAGGGTAGATATTTGCTTGGTGCTACAAGACTGGAGTCTGCATGGTGCAAGGAGACCATGTTCTGAAGATCACTGATGCACCGAAGCCTTTGCGCTTCCAAGACTATTACAGAATGGAGCACAGGTCACATTTTGACCCTGTGTTGATCAGTAAAAGAGATTGACAGCAAGCACTCTAATTTCATTTTGACATAGCACCCAGTGAGACTCTGTAAAAGAGGCAGGAGACTCTGTCATCAACAGGTAGGGGATAAAAAAAGCAGAATGTGAAAGATTTTGGACCCTAGAGCCCAAAGCGAGCAAAATAAAACTCCAGACGTATCGGTGTATTCTCAGGGGAATCTGTAGAAAAGTCTCTTACTTCTGCTCATAGGGCTGGTCCCATAAGAGGCAAATTCAGAACAATTTAGTGCATCTTGAGCGCTAAAAAAATCCAAATATATTCCAAGCTATAGTTTGCACGTCTCTAAAGTAATTGCGGTACCTTGTGAAAAGGAGGCAGATATTACTCTGAGCAGGGTAAAGATGGGGATTTGGAGGTTATGTGATTTAAAGCACTAAATAAATTTAATACTCTGAAATGACCCAGCATGACAACTGAGCCCAGCTCAGCCCAGCCTTAGATCTGACCGTTACAACCCAGCACGTCTTAAACACTTATGGCACAAGTTTTATTCATCATGCCGTCAAATAGGAGGATTTCCAACAAAAAGCTTTGTAGCTAGGGAGGAACCGAGTTTTCCATCCCACAGAAACAGCGTTGCGTGAGCAAAAAATCGTTTGGTTGGGCTGAAATTGAAATGTACAATTTGAAAAGAAACGTCGTCTTGAAGTGCAGAAGCGAAGTGTTACATCCTAGAGAAGTTAAAAAGCGGACCACTTCAATATCATTAAACTCTTCTGTTCTTCAAAAAGAAATTTTCACATTATTTCCACTAAATGTCTCTCTTAAAAGTTAAAAACACCGCAGCATTTTTGCCAGGAAAATAATTTTCAAAGCAATGCCAGCAAACTCCTTTATTTTCCTGGTGAAAACAAATGCCGTCTTCAGTGCTACCTGTCACTAGAGGACTGATCTGTTAATTTGGCTGGCTGTGTTGAGCAGAAGTCATTATGATTGCAATTAGAAAGGAGAACAATAAGCCAGAAAGACCACTAGTCTACTGATAATCTCTGTAATTGCTTTGCAGCCATGAATCACATTGAGGTTTATTTTATTAGGGCTCTATTTAGAAAAATTAAATCACTTACCTTTTGCACAGAAAAGACTTTCTTCACTGCAGATGAAGAGTTCAGACCCCGTTTCTTCTCCCTTTTCTCCGGGATTTACAACCAGACCAGTAACAGGTAGCACTTTCAAACATCCAGGATTACTTCTATGCTGGATTTTGCTCCCATTTCTCATTCAGCTGCAAGCAAGTATGATTATTTCTGCTTCTGTCCACCCTCTCCCGCGCAGATCTTGCACTACACCTCTCACTTTGGATGTCTTGGTTCTCTGTTTGCTCCACACGTCATGAACCTAATCTGAATAATCTGCCTTCTATCAGCCATGCAATCTGGGCCAAGTTGTCTCTGTCTATAATTCACTTGCTCAGACTGCATTTCTGATGATCCTGCATTTCCGGTCGATGAGAATTTACCTACCTAGAAGCTCTATGTGCAGTTCAACCCGTGGAATTGCTCAAAAAAAGGAAAGCAACCCCCATGACCTGCACGTTTCTCTGGTCAGCCTCTAGATTTGCTCCTCCTAAAAAAAATACTTTAAAAATTAATTAAATTATCCTTGTTCTGAGCATAGAAATGATACTGGGCTCCATGTGCCTTTTTTGGCAAGTTGATATTTGCCTTAGTTAATTTGCTGATCCAAAGTACAAAAACAAAGAACATTCTTAGCCTAAGAATTATTTCTCAAGGACTCGCCAGATTTTTGCCATGAAACCCTCCCCTCAAAGACTGTACCATTTCAAACTGACAAGTTATAAGGAGATGCCACCTCCCATCTATAAATCAACTGAAAGAAGAACTTCATATAACATCTGGACGGGAATGTGAGCTTCCCACAGCAGGGTTTAAAACACCAGAGTCTATCCATCCTAGATCTAAGAGGATATCAAGGCCAGATGCTGCTATGGATAGTCAGCCTAAAACAGTCATAGTGTTTTCCTTCCATTGCCCTTTTCAAGCACTCAGATCTTTAATAAACCTTTAAAAACGAAGCCTTACAACTAGGTCCAAAGACATGAATATTGTTTTCATTTTAAGAATTAAAAAAATGTGGCAAACGTTGTTCTGGAACCTAGAAAGAAATCACCGTGGTACTGCGTGCTTACTAAATGGGTTCCAACAAACCTGCTCATTCTGTATCTGGACACTCAGTCTTCAAAGTTTTTCTGCACTTATCTCCTATCTACGTTCTCAGACAGCCAAATTCTGAGTTATTCTAAGTCTCATAATATTCATAGAAAGCCCATAAGCACAGATACCCACATTCACAATCAATCATTTGCTAGACATTGGCTTAAAGAGCCAGATACTATAATACCACTTCTTACTGCTCAACATCTGTCTAACAGAAAATTCCTGTTAGTCCTATTCTTTGCTGCTTCATACATTTATCCAATAAATATACATTTACTTAGGCTATCCAAAATATTTTCTGATGAATCAAAGCTTTCTGTAATAGCTGAATTGCTTCAATTATTCATTGCAAGTAGTCTGGGCAATATTATTTTTAATTTGCGTATCAGTCCAGACATCTGCAAATGCATCCCTTTATCCAACAGAGAAAAAGAGACATTTCCAAGATGTGAGTCATCCAACCTGTATCAGATGTTCCTTTTAGGAAACGATAATCTAAATACACCGTTTTCTGTCTTTTGACAGTAAAAGACTTGTGGGCTATTAGCTTAGTTGTGGTCATTTACGTTTAGTTACATGAATTCTATCCAGAAGGACTGCGGCTTCTGACTGAGCACTAAATATTTCTACTTATTTCTTTAAAAACTCCTGATGAAGAAGGTTGTCGACGCTCAGTTTAAAGCAAGGGAACTTCACCTAGAAATTCTGAGGTTGACCTCATGTCTTCAGGACGATAAACTTCTCGCCAATGAGTTTAACGTATGACTTCGGCGAGGGTGAGCACAGTGCACAGCACGATGCAAACCCATCTCTTCTTACGCCCAGATTTGTGTCTGGGTAGGGTTACAGGTACCCTGTTCTAAACAGAAAGAGAAGAGCAGCAGCTTTACTTTATCCTCTCAGGAAAACTGAGAAACTTCCCTGTGATGAATATGATCGTATTAATTTTATAGTTTCTATTCATTTACAGAAAGGGAAACAATGTGCTTCGTAGCTGACTGGCTTGAGCACTCAAACTGACATGCAGAAACCTTGGGTGAGACTTTTGCTCTTCCCAGTTCCGAGCAAAGCACTAAGGGAGGACCTGCCACCAGCCCTATAAGCATCGCCATTTCTTGGCAATGGCTAACGTTTTTTCCACAGTCACAAAAGAAACTGAGAGTACTTTTCTCCCGTGTAAAACTTCATTAAGTGAAATTTGACTTTACAGATGACGCTAGTTAGAAATAAAACTTACAACCCTAGGGATCATCTGGAAGTCCAGGGAAGTACATCCCATGCAAAGAGCCCTTCTGGGAATGCATCTGGTTATCTTTTAGTCAGGAGGCAAAGAGGAGCATGTTTAGCTAAAACCAAGCAAGGCATTTCACAGAAGACCTCTGGTTCTTAGAAGAGCTGAATAATGAATAGGAGATAGAAATGTGGAAATGCTTCAGAAAGAGCAGACACAAAGTGCCTTGCTGGGACACACGTCTGTTTGGTGTCTGCAGAGGTAAAAGGTGATTCCTTTGGGGTATCACGCTGTGTGACGCAGAAACACCCAAGCCAGGGCCAGCACACTCCTGCCACGCTCTGCAAACAGCACCACAGCCGCAAGTGAACCCACCAGCACCACGGCCACACTGGAGTGGGGCTCCCCTAAGCTGTATCCCTTCTTCTACATCTGTCTTCAATGTCTCTGCCATTGTCACCCCTACAGAGCACCAAAGGTGGGGGGGACAGGTGGGACAAAGCTGTCACAGGCACCAGTCCCAGTGCCAGAGCTGGAGTGGACATGGGGGTTGTGGGGGGTTTTAAAACTGGTGTGACATGAGGTTTGAGGGGGGGACGGGGGGAAGAAAAGGTTTCTTAGCCACTTTCACTATAATATCAGAAGGGCAGCTCGTAGAGTAGAGTAATGGGATGTTTTATTATTGAGAGAAAACTGATGTAAGAATTATTACATGATTGCAAAGTTAAATAACTAGCTCTTTACTCTCTGGATAAAGCAAAGGAGGTGGTAAGTAAAGAGAAAGGAGCTGTAGGCACTAAATCTTGTGCTACAAGGCATAGGAGAGGTTCCTGGGCTGAGCAGCCCACTCTGCCCATGGTGCTTACACAACTACACAACTGTTTTACAACGCTTCATGCGTTGTCCCTTTCCAGCATGCACCTATTTTGTCCACCTGGTAGTGTTGTGGTCCCAATAAACTGCAGCAATCCCTGGTAGAGAGAACAGCAATAGTGTCTGCCAGTGGCTTGACATCATCTATTTAGAGAAAGGACCAAAACTGTGGGTCATCTACTTCTTATCTAACCTGATCACAGAATCACAGAATCTCAGGAGT
>NW_010171650.1:0-1804 GCF_000695765.1 Mesitornis unicolor | reverse complement strand
ACAGATAATTCCTAGGTTTGGGGTACCACTTGGAATGTCATCGGATAGGGGACCCCCTTTAGCTGATGCTTTAAAATATGGATGTGCATATCGAGAACTTAGAAATTACTTGCAATTGGCTGAAGCATACAGACCTAAATGAGGAACAATATTTAGCTGTAGGAGATCTACAATTCCAAGTCCAGGACACTTAGTTTGGGTCATGACTTGGACATCACATGGGAAAGTAAAACTAATTACTTTAGGCATGCCAACTTTGTCTCCAATATGGAAGAAAGATTCTTTTAAAGGATCCCTGGAAGATTTTGAATTACAGAGGATAAAAAGGTCAGAAATAGATGAACAATGGAATGAGCCTTCAATAGGAATCAATGTAGGTTGAGCTTTGGAATCCATATTAACACCTTTAGAAACATATAGGAATAGAGAATGGTTATATCACCTGACAGGACAGGTAGAAAGATTGGCAAATATAACCAGAAAAGGATTCAGAGACTTTAAATTTACAATTACAAGCGACTTCAAGAATGACTTTACAGAATAGAATGGCATTGGATATGCTATTGCTTAAAGCACATGGAGTATGTGGATATTTGAAAGATAGAGTGGACCAATGTTGTATACACATTTCAAATGTAACCCAAGATGTAGAACATGATTTGGATCTATTGGGAAAAATAGAAAAGGATACTCAGGAACTTCAAAAAGGTATACAGGAAACTTGGATAGATAAGATTTTCAATGGATTAGGATGGAATTTGAATTCTTGGATTAAGTCACTCATCAACACAATAATCATTTTTTTAATAATCTCTTTGACAATAATGCTGATTTACTACTGTCTGGAGAAGCAAATTAATAAAAAAACTGCAGTCAATCGAATGATTATTCAGGCAGTAGCCAGACAAAAAGATGAAAAAGAATCTATGCCAAGGCTCCCATCAGCATATAATGAGTCAAAATCTTGATTAAAGTGAAAGTATTGAAATAGAATTTCAAAATTTTCAAAAGGGGGAAATGTTACAGTAGCTAAGGTTAAAGTTTGATACCTATTGAAATCCTGTATGTTAGAATTTTATGGAAATCAGTAACCTTAGGAGTGTAATGTTAGTAATCTTATGTATTAGCTATTGTGTTTAATAAGTTTGCTTTAGGAGACTAATGAAACTTGTTATGGAAACCAGTTATGCTCCTGGGAGACTCCCTCCCCACTCTATCTTGATTTGACTATTAAGGATTCCAATCAGTAGTGATCAGTAGAAAAAATCAGTGATTGTGTTAGAAACAAAGAAAAGCTTGAAACTATGAACTATAATGTTGCGAAATAAATATAGGAAATCTAAATGTAAAAATCTCTTTTAGAAATGTTAAAGCTGCTAATGAACCTATGCATAGCCCAGGCCCTATTTTAATTGCAGTTTGTTTTATCCACTAGAAGTACATCTATCTAAAAAGTACATCTACTAAAAGTACATCTATCTGAAGGTACATCTATCTAAAGGTATATCTACTAAAGATACAACCAAGCAACCAAGCCAGTGATCACCAACAATGCCCCATCCTGTAGAATGAATCAAGAATGAAAAATTTATTGCTTTAAAGTTTACTGGAGCCTTAAACCCTTGTTATATGAAACAGGCCCCTCAGCTTTTCTAGCCAAGTCCTTGAATCAAAGTCATTGGAGGGTCATTTTTAAGTCTGGGATCTATAGGGGCTACAGAGCAATGCCCAGAGTCAATTTCTGAAAATACTGCACATGATCAGGAGTAGGAGGAGTTATTTTATTCAGTTAGGGGCAATTGTA
>NW_010171649.1:0-37440 GCF_000695765.1 Mesitornis unicolor | reverse complement strand
CCAGGTTCCCCTTTTGCAATCTGTGGTGAGAACCCGGTCGACTGCCTGCAGCCTGCAGAGTTCACTGGTGGGGCAAAGCTACATGAGCAGTGGCTGCCCCTGAAGAAGCCGTGACTCCGGGCAGTGTGTGCTGGAGCAGTTCATGTGAGAGGGAAACTGCAGCTGTGGACAGACCCACATTGGAGCTTTGTGGACTTGGGCTGAAGCAGTTTTATGCGTGAGAGAACCTGCAGCTGTGGGCAGACCTGTATTGGACTTTTGAGGACTTTTTTCCCTATGGAAAGGGAGCCATGTGGAAGCAGAGAGAGAGAGACTGGGCTGAGTCTTCCTACTCCTGAGGAGCACATGGCACGAAACCAACTGCAACCCCCACTCCCATCCCCCTGCACCTCAAGGTAAAAGGTGGGGGGGAGGTGAAGAAACCGGGAAGCTGAGCCCGGGAAGAGGGGAGGGGTGGGGGGAAGGTGTTTTGACTTTAAGAACTGGTTGTATCTCCCATTCTTCTACTCTGATGTTGATAACAAATTAAAATAGTTTTGTGGGTTTTTTTTCCTTATGATGAGTCTGTCTTTTGCCTGTGACCTTTTAAAGTGATGAGAAGTCCTCCCAGTCCTTATTTTGACTAGCACTTTTTGGGGCGTTGTGGTGCTCAGTTATGCACTGGGCCTAAACCACGACACAATTAATGCTGTGCTCATCAGATTACTATAGTCTTAGAAGAAACGTTCTAGAAATCTGTTAGATTTAACTAACATCCAAAGACAGAAGTGTATTTACCCCATACTTCATTCAGGAAATGTGTTTTCTGCAGATGAATATGGTATGCGTACAGAATTCAAATGAAGACTGATAGTGAGCTTCCTTAAGGACATCATGATCTGCCTCAAGATGGCAATGAGATATTTTGTTTCCCCTAGTCTATGTGAGTGAAGAGATTCGGCTGGAGCTAGGTTTGGAAGAAAGTGTCATCAATCACATGTTATTCACAACATACGTATGTGCCAACTAGATTTCACTTACAATTCAGATCAAGACCATGGAGATCTGACTTTTCATTAGAGCAGACCTTCAGGTAGCCACTCTTCTGTACTCTTGACCTGCAAGGTCAGCTGAGCTACCAAAGGGGTATTATAATGGCTGCTGCTAAATTAATTTCACCTGAGTCAGTCTTTGGTTTGATGCTTACTTCAGCCTTCTGAAACTTAATCTGGCCATTTTTTCTTGTTCTTCCCCAAACATTTTTTCCTTTTAAATAATGGATATGCTGATGAGGAAAACAGGAATCAGGGATGAGATTGAACCTTACATATAGTCAGTGAGCTAACATGACTTCCTATCATTGCTGGAGCGGACTTCTAACCGAACTGTTTAATTAAACTGAAAAATAATAAATTATATTTTATTTTAAGGAATATTGAATTCTTAGAATATGGAAAAAGATACTAGTGGGATAGCAAAGAATGGGACACTGAAGAGAGAAAGAGAAATTATAAAGATTGCCATTTACAATTTTTTCTTTATTCCCAATTCAAACTAAGAAACAATGAGTGCTTCTCTTAGGACACTTCCTTTTATATAGACTACAGAAAGAGATAGTTGAAGCTTATCTATGATCTCAGAGGTAGAAGAACACACGTCAGCTACAGCAGAAGGAAAGCAACTTATTTCAATTGTAGTAAACAAAAACAAATACACAAGTTAAATACAAACCCAATCTTTTATTGTATGCTCACGGATGTGTTTGTTCTCCTTTCCGCATCTGCTAATTAGACTTCAAAAAAGGATGAAATTTATCCTCTTGTAAATATTCCATTATTCTATTTCCCTATCTTATATTCTAATTAATCCATTGGGAGGATAACATTTAAATTAAGTAGTCTATATGTAGGCATTTTTATTCCTTTATGAACATATAAAATTCCTAAGCAAATATTCTAGCCTTAGTTTTGTCATCACTATTGCATCTCAGCCCACCAAAAATTAAAAATGGATGCCAGATATTATAAACTGAAATGGTCTAAGCAGTATTTATTCCCTCAGTTTATTCAAAGATGTGTCTTTTCTTCTTTTATTTTATTATTATATGTGCCCATGAACATGTTCCTAACATACATAAATCACATTTTATTGAAGTATTTCATTCTATGTATTCCTTATATCCAAAAGTATTACCTGAATAAGTGTTTAGGTGGGATTCTGTTATGCCTTTCAGTATTTCAAAGTTATGATAGCTAAGCTTCCTCTGTAACCATTGATTCTATTCAGATTATATGTGTTGCACACTTGTGACACCTACAAGAAACCTTTCAGAATCCCACTTGTTTCTGTCCTTACTGAATATTTGATGTGAGGCAAATAAATTCCATTTAGTCTTTTTTTATTAATCATGTGGACAGCTTACTACGTTTATTAATAATTGTGTTTCGTTGCCTTTCCTAATGGGATTCTATGAGCTATCCTTTAAAGATACCATGTTTCTAAAATATTATTAAACATCATGAGGAATTGGATATTTGTTTTTACATGAAGGACTCAAGTCTCTCAGTAGCTTGCTGACTTGGTTTACAGTCTTGCTGATATTGTGTCATTGCATTTCATATAAGGATATATTTTTTGCTGGCCAAGGTCATGAATATCACAAAGACAGACATACAAAACACTGTCAAAGAATAAAATGAAAGCTTTTCTCACAGAATCGATGGTAAAACCTAACAACTTATACTACAAGTATTTTATTCCAACCACACTACTCTCTGATCATAAAGAGAGAGGCAATAGAGATGGACTTTCATATTAAGGTCTATGACATCCGTTAAAAAATGCATGCTTCCTTCAGAAGTTTAGAATACAGTAAAAAATAGACACTCGTATAATCTATGCTGTGCTGCCTTCTCAGACTTGATTGACAGACTATAGCTGTGTTTGCTATTAAGAAGTCTTTAATAAGAATATAGGTTCTGGTTTACAGTTTTAACAACTAATATTTCATCAACACTTTGGTTTTGCTTATGCTATGAACCCTGGTTCTAAGTATCATATATTTGAAAGTCAGTACATGACTGAAACGTATTAATATGAATGGCTTTATTAAAAATTAAAGACAAAATGTGAAATTCTAGGCCTTGTTAAAATCCATGTCAGCCTCACCATTGACTTCAACAGACCCAGTTGACCCTGGATATAAAAGATGTATGGATTTCTACCTTTTGATACTTGCATTGTGTATAGGAGTCAGTCCTGAAGAACAGCCATGTGAGATATATATAGGGCTTTTTTTCATGGAATTTTGGGTCCGGAGTCAGTAACTGAATTTTAACTTGTTTTGCTGCTGCTTTTACTCTGTCTTCCCTTTTAAGTCATGTTCTAGCAGTACAAAACTACCAAATAACATTCCTGTGGTTTTTTCTCCTTTTTAGTTATTAGTAGCAAGTAGCATCACTAAAACTTAAGCCATGATATATTTATGTCAAAATAAACTCCAACACTTAGTACAATTTAGTAGGATGGCTAAATGTGTGTTCAGATCAGAGACCCTTGGAAAAATTCAGCAGTTATCAAGGAAGTTCTACAAACCATGGAAATTAATCAGATGAAAACACTATACAAAACTGTTTTCTCTACACACAATGGTGAAGAGTTTGGAATTTTTATGAAATGTTTACTGAAAAACAATGCAGGTTTATTTGTGATATTTTCAAAATGAAATAAGTTAAACTTACGAGTCTTTCATTCTCACAAACATATATAAACATTTACCCTGAGTGCAATGCACGTTCGGATTGCTCATCCTGAACCACTGTTTATCTATGACTACAGCACAGGGAACCACTGATTCTTGAAGCAGATATCCATATTTTATGTTCTATGTTTTTGAACCAGATCTCCTGATAACTGCACATGACAAAGTATAGCTTTTTCATATTCCTGGAAAAGAATCACATTGCTCAAACTGTGCAGAGACTACAGGTGGGATAGGCATATAGTATCAACATAATCAAATTGCCTTGCCTTTGTTAAATAAAGTAAAATTCTTGATATTACTTAAAGTAATTTATAATAGTTTAGTAGCTGTAAGTCAATCTATTCAAGGCACATTTTCTGGCTACTTATGAAAAAACTCTTGTATTAATTCTGGTCATTTCATTTTACCTTATAGTTCAGCCATGACTAACTTTAATTAGAAATGTCACACATATAATGTGCAAGACCAGTCACATTTTAATTCTCAGAATTAGAATTATGAACTGGATCTACCTTTTGTTACTTTTTCTAGAGTGGAAAATGGGAAAGATTTATCTTTAAAATATAGTTTCCTCTCACTGTTTTTCCCAAAGCTCTGCTGAAGACTAACAAGGATTCACTATAAATACCAACACCAAACACTTCTCAAAAAAAGGATGGATGAATTCTGCTCTAAGTTCCATGACATTTCAGTAGGGTTACAAATAATGGAAGTCTAAGACAAATTGGTCATATTTCACATATTTAAATAAGAGAGTTCAAGGTGGAAAATTGCCCTTACCTGCTTTTTTTGTTTCCAGCTATTGTACTTCTTACACCAAGCTTATGTTGTTAAATAGACCAAACTCACTGAAGAATCTAATAGTTTTGCCTGCGCGAATACCTAAAGATCAGACTCCTGTGGTGTGCTGTATGAGATTTTGCACTGCTGGGACAACTCTTCTGAAGAGCTATGAAAATAGAAATCAATAATTTAAACCTACCTAGGACTAAGCTCCCTAAAAAAGAAAAAATAAATTTTGGAAAGTCCCATATTTACTACTTCAGATCCATTAGGTTAATCCATGTGGAACTTCTTTAAACTCACATTATTTGCTCCTCTGGAGCTTTTACAGTTTCATAAATCAATAATAAGGTATGCTTTGACCCACCAGACAGTAAGAGCTCCTTTGAACCTATAGCAATCTATTCCACCAATCAAAGGAATCTTAAAGCTCTTGGTTATATGTCTTCTGAGAATACACACAATGGTGAAGAGTTTGGAATATTTATGAAATGTTTACTGAAAAACACTGCTGGTTTATTTGTGACATTTTCAAAATTAAGTAAGTTAACTTTATTAGTCTTTCACTCTCACAAACATATATAAGCATTTACACAGAGTGCAAAGCACTGACCCTGCATCAGTTCAGCTCCATCCAGCTATGACAACAGTATCCAGTAGAAAATTTGTGTTAGAAGAGTGGAATCAAGTGGCAATGCAGAGCTCATGCTCTACAGTGCTCTTTCTTCCAGCTATTTTTATGTAGAATGTGTCTTTTTGCATTGCATTTTGATTTCTAACTTGCCAGATCCTTCTTTGTCCAAGTTCAAGATTTAACAAGCAACCCAAAAAAAAGTAACAGGAGAATTAAAATATAATTTCCATTCTGTCTTACTGCAATTTGGTGCAGTTGTTCTGGTGTATTTGCATAATATTCTTTACTGAAAAAAAATGCAAAAATACCTATTTCTTGTTCACTATAGAAGTGCACAAGTGTGCAGAAGTAGAACATGTGTTCAGAATAACTGGATCTGACTCCTTTTAATTACTCCTTAAAGATAATAAATTTCATTATGACTGCTACAGTTAATGTATTTTTGGCATCCTTAACAAGATAATTTTATCTGATCCTCTATAATGAGAAAAACATATTGTCAATTATAGTTCTATTTTTATTCGGAAGTTTAAAATTTATACTTACTTTCCTCTTTTATATTCCCAAGAAGATAGCACTGAATCTTCTAGATATCAAATTAGTGTTAAAGAAACACATCTTTCACTACTAACCAGTTGTTATTTTCCTGCTATGGCCCTATTTTCTTTCATTCAGTTTGAGGTACAGTATCAGAATGAAAAAAATATCACTAAGTACATCTTTTCTTATAAGATCCATTGCTGAATTCAGAAAGCCTATTCCAAACTTGCTTTCCCCTATGAGACTGCCTGTGTTTCTGATTCATAATATTTAAAGTTGAAAAGAGAGCACAGTTAATACAGAGCCTCCAAATTATTTTCAATAATGCACAATAACCAAACTCAATGAATAACAGTCAATCGTATTTTATAATTTTTCTGCTCTAAAGACTATTAAAAGTCCTTACATTTTAATGTATAATCTGATTGCGGTTGTTAAGCTACATAAAAATTTTTATTTGTATATATATATTAGTTAATAAACCCTGGAAATTTTTAGGATTTTGCTTCAACAAAATAATATAAATAGCACATAAGCCCATGATTTCTGTGATAAAGTCTAGCTTTTTATACCAGGTATCATATTTTTAACTCTAGATATGGAAAGATATTATATGAAATAGGTGTGTGGTTAAATTATTTCAGTTTTTAAGACCAATAAAGAGCTTCAGATACAAGAATTTCTCTGTAAAAATAAATGAACCAGTGAAACCTTGGATTGGGATTCAGCAGACAGAAGAGTACTGTTTCTAGATTTTTAACAAGTCTTCCTTTATTTCTATTTATTTCTCATTTCTCTTTCTTCCTCTTCCTCCTCCTCTCATTCTTGTAATTCATATCTATGGATGGAAAATAGCATTTAAACAGTAAGAATTATTATTCTCAATAGCAGTACTATAACTTGTCATAACTGCCATAAAACATGCCATTCTTATCAATTTAACAAACTTTTTCATATAAAGCAATAATGTTTTCTAAAAGTAGTTAGAAGTTATGCATACTAATCAGTAAATCCTATTATAAGGATTTAAATGTCTTGATTTATATATCCCATGTGAAAAAGTACAAAAAATCAAATTATTATTTCATGAAAATATGTACTCTGACATTCTATTGTCTTTAATTGCCTCCTTTCCTTAAAATTCCTTTCTATGTATAAAAATAGACCAGCAGTGCTTATTAAGTTATGTAGCATGACCTCCTATAGATTACAAACTAGCAACTTTCAAAAAATTATTTCTGAATATGATGTACTTGTGCACATGTGCACATGTACTTGTGCAATGTGTACTTGTACACAAGTATGATAACTTGTGTTTCATCCAAAGTATAACTTATTACTTTATGAAAAATTTGAAGACTTACTTTGAAGAGACTATGAACTAAAAATACCTTTGCTGCCCCTTCATCACTGGCCAGAAAATGTTAAAGAACAGTGCTGTGGTTTAGGCTCAGTGGGCAACGGAGCACCACAATGCCCACAAAAGGGGACTAGACAAAATAAGGACTGAGAGGGTTTTCCCCCCCACTTAACAGTCACAGGCAAAAGACAGATGCATCATAGGGAGAAAAAAAAAACAAACAAACAAAACCCACAACAATTTTAATTTGTTACCAAGAACATCAGAGTAGAACAGTGAGAGATACAGTCAGATCTTAAAGTCAAACATGGGTTGAAAGGGGAATCTCAGCTCCACTCTGCACACCTCCTCCTCACCCTCTCCTTTCTCCCTTTACCGACCTTGGTGTCTACACAGTTGTTCTCATGTCCAACTGCTTTCTCCACTGCAGGTTCATTCTGATGATTCTGAAGAGTTCCCAGCTCTCTCTTTCGAGCTAGAGCTGCAGTGAGGCTGAAGCTTATGCTGGGGCCAGGTCTAGGCCAGGGCCATGCCACCCCTACCTTAGGGCCGCACTGCTCGGAGATGGTACAAGAGAGGGAGAGAGCAGGCCGTACACTGAGCCTCCCTTAAATACATGACTTTGCAGGGATGTTGATTGAGTTGTCCCTGGCCAGAGGTGGGTCCAACATTGAAGCTGGGGGAGCTTTCTAGTAGATTCTTATAGGGCTATCTACATAGCCCTCCCATACTACCAAAAAACCCAGCAAAAACTTCTCACAGAAAACCCAGTACAAGCCACTATACATTTTTGACTGTGAATCCCCATTGGTTGTTAGAATACCTTTCTCCTCAAGATTTAAAAAAAAAATTGCCACTATCAGATTATTCTACATCAAAGGTCTTAGTCTGTAATTGAGTCAATAGGCAATATTCTTTTCTATAGATTCACTAGATATATTTAACATAGTCAATGGATTTAAATCTGTTGTTTTAAAACACCTTTACAAAACAATTATGTGCATTTGTTTTAAATTTTCTCCAGTTTTTAATATGTTTGTCTTTTCGGTAGGAAACTACAACTGTAGTCAGTGACCAGTTCTATACTTACCACCTATGCATATATGGGTAACCTCATCTCCTTATCTTGTTTATTCTATTAAATGTATTAAAAGAATCAAAGAACTAATAAGTACTAAAATCAAATAGGCAAGAAGATAAATGATAGCTATATATTAAATGACAATTCTTCAGGAATAACTTCTAGTGATTTGATTATGTTAACGAAGGCTGTGAGAAAATAATGAGAGAATCTCAATCCACAGAATGAAAGTTTTACCAGTGTTAGAATAAACTTTCTGATTGTCTTCTTTAACCCATGGCAATTTTACAATATCTATTGGACTCAGATTTCTTCAGAGAATTAACTGTCATATTCGAGGTCTAAGTAAAGCTATTTGTATATCTGTAGTACTCTGTGAAGACTTAAAATCACACTAGTGTAGGTTCTCTTTAATGACAGACTGTTAAAATTAGATTTCCTACTAAGAATATCAGAATTAAATTATTCTGAATCTAATACATACATGATTCTGAAGGAGGAAGATGACATTTTCAATCATGATTTTAATATCACTATTAATAAAGTGGTTTTGTTGACAGGATCGCAATCACGACAAGAAAAACTTATCTACGAAGTTGCAGATAAGCAGGCACTTCTTTATTCACAGCGCTGGGGAGGCACAGAGGGTAGCTCCTCTAATTGTGCTCAAATGCCCATACATTTTCACAGCCTATTTATACATTTTTTAACAAAGCAAAATCATACGAGCATGCATAAGATGATCACCTTATACTCTGCCCCTCACCTTGATTGCTTCCCCACTATCACGCCACATAAGACATTGGATTACCCCTATAATTTTGACATAAAGAAAAAAAGAAAAGTTACGGCCTATTCTTATGGTGGTTTGACCACAGCTATTATCCTTCATGCTATTGTCTAATTCTTCTCTCAAGCATGGTACATGCCTTCTCTAAGTGCTTATACAAATATATCTTGCAGTCTTTTTCTTAACTTTGTAGTTTAAACAAAAACCTATTCTAACTACATAATCATCAACCCACTTTAACTACCTTGATCGGTCAAAATGTTCTTTTAGCTCTACTGCTGAAACAAATACTTACTTTAATCGACCAGTATTTTCTCATGACTATAACAGTTTCATTATAAAGTACAGGTTTTAAAATGTGAATGGAGCTTATTAGAAATGTATCATAAACACTCAGTGAGGAGAGCACAGCAACTAAGTTTATGAATGTAGGCATAAATGACATAATTCAGTTAAGTTGTTTATAGAGAATGCCTAGAATCTCCAAAACATCGCAGGTGCTTTACTCTGATGCCTCTGTGTTTTACCTCATATCTTTGATTACAGATTTAATATGCTGGGTTTTGCTTGTGAGCCAGGAAATCTAGAGAAACTTCATTTGAAAGACTTTTTACTATGTAGAATTGAATGCACATTGGATATTTTGTGAAAAGACTACATTATCTAACTAGAATACCAATGTAATTATTATTTTTTCAAGATTATAGTTTCCTTTTCACTAATATTATGTCTGAATGCAAAACCATTACTATGATATTCAACATGGGCATGAAAGCAGATTTAAAACTACACTAAACAGAACTTAGTTCCTCCACAAGCTCTTATAAGAAAATAAAGAAAGGATATGATTATTTTCATTCCTTATAATTTTTTGGAGGTTTATTACATCCACAAGATAAGCTGACATGTCTTAGTTTTATGTTTTCATTCCAATGCTATTTTCAGAGGGCAAAGAGGGGATATAAAAATAGCAGGGATGGCTTTATGTAGGGTAAAATAATACAAAATTTACATTTAAAAAATGTGTCCATTAGAATCACATATTTCTTTTTCTTGCAAAAGTTTCTTATCAAACTCATTGCAGTAGACAGGGATTGTTGTAATAAGACTGTATCACAGTGCGTAGACGCAGGGACATATTGCGTCTGTGAAAAAAGCAGATGTCATGCCAGACTATACAGGTGTTAGTTCTTTATATATACAAAACTAGATCTTTTTCCAAGGAACTACTGAGTCTTTGTGTATAATATTGGTTTGAGTGTACTCCATCTATTTTCAAGATAGATACATTTGAGACAGAAGAGACACAGAGAATGATTAGGGCAACGTGAAATCTTTTTATGAGAAGTGATTGAAAATGCTTGACTTGTTTAGGCTAGCACACTGCAATCTCACGAATGATATTATTTTGCTCTATAAATACATGTGAGAAAAGTTGAGCATAGAACAAAGGAAAATTGTTCTAGGATTGACAGGTGTATTAGGTACAAAAGCAAAACAGTGTAAAATTGTGCTCAATACAGGATTCAAAATTACTACACTTCATGGTTCACCAGTCACAGGAAATTATGAGGTGATAAACAGGAAGAGCCAGGATATCAATGCCTAGCTCCAAGACTGGTATCACAGGCAGAACTTTGGGTTCTTTAGTCACAGGTTGATTTACACATCACCAGGTCTGCTGGCAACAGATGGGGTACACCTGTCTCAAAGGAGGAAAAGCATCCTGGGACAAGACTCGAAGATTCAAACTAGATTTGAAGGGGGAAGGAGATAAAACCAGACCTACTAGAGATGAGCCTGTGGGTGAAGATGTTGGCCTGTGGCCAACTTTTGTGGTATGGTGAGCTAGTGAGTTTCTTCGGTCTGCTGTCTCAGTGGAGGTAGGGGATGAAATCCATACAGCAACAAAAACACAATGGTTATTGATGGGTTAGTAACCATGGAAGCTCCTGAGTATGGCCAGGAAGGAATTAAGACTTCTCCCTGCAAAAAGGCGGCAGGTCTATTAGGCCAACTGAAGTGCATCTACACTAACACATACGGGCAATAAACAGGAGGGACAGGAAGACACTGTGCAGCAGGGAAACTACAATATAGTTGTCATCACAGAAGTGTGGTGGGACAATTCAAGTGACTGGAGTGCTTGAACAGATAAACATAAGTGCTTCAGAAGGGATGGGAATGAAGGAGAGGTTGTGTGGTGGTCTTGTATGTTAGGGAATGCTTTGACTGTCTAGAGCTTAACTATAGTGACAATAGGGTCAAGTGTTCATAGATGAGAATCAAGAGGAAGACCAACAAGACAGATACCATGGTGGGAGTTTGTAATAGGCCACCCGACCAGGATAAAGACATAAATGAAATATTCCATAGACAGCTGGGAGAAATCTCACATTTGCTTCCCCTTGTACTTGTGGGAGACTTTAACTTCCCAGATGTCTGCTGGAAATACACAGCAGAGAAAGAACAGTCCCAGAGGATCCTGGATTGTTTGGAAGTCACCTTCTGATACAGGTAGTGAAGGGATGAAAAAGGGAAGGTGCCCTGCTGGACCTGCTGTTTGTAAACAGAGAAGGTCTTGTGGGGAATGTGATGGTTGAAGGCCATATTGGGCACAGCAATCAATAAATGATAGAGTTTTCAATTCTTGGAGAACTAAGGATGGGAGACAGCAGAATTGCCACCTTGGACTTCCAGCAGGCAGACTTCAGCCTATTTAGAAACCTGGTTGGAAGAGTCCCTTGGGAGTCAGCCCCAAAGGGCAAAGGAATCCAGAAAAGCTGGACACTCTTCAAGAAGGAAATATTAAAGGCACAAGAGCAGGACATTCTTGTGCCAAAAAACAAGCCAGCAGGCAAGAAGTCCAGCCTGGCTGAACAGAGAGCTCTGGCTGGAGCTCAACATAAAAGAGGAGAGTTTATGGTCTTTGGAATAAGGAGCAGGCAACTAAGAAGGACTACAAGGTTGCTATGAGGCTGTGCAGGGAAAAAAATGCTCATCTAGAACTTAATGTAGCTAGTGCTGTTAAAGACAATAAAAAGTGTTTCTATAAATACATTAGCAACTAAAGGAGGACTAAGGAGAATCTCCATCCATTATTGGATGCAAGGGGGAAACCTAGTGACCAGCAATGAGGAAACGGCTGAGGTACTTAATGCCTTCTTAACCTGTCTTTAGTAGGAAAACCAGTAGTATTCTGGGTACCTAGCCCCCTGAGCGTGAAGACAGGGATAAGAAGCACAGCGAAGCCCCTGTGATCCATGAGGAGATGGTTAGCGACCTGCTACACCACTTAGACATACTATGGGGCCAGATGGGATCCATCCAAGGGTCGTGAGGGAGCTGGCAGGAGTGCTCACCAAGCCATTATCCATCATCTATCAGCAGTCCTGGCTAATTGGAGAGGTCTCAGTTGACTGGAGGCTTGCAAATGGGATGTTCGTCTACAAGAAGGGCCGGAAGGAGGCTCCAAGGAGCTACAGACTTGTCAGTCTGATCTCGATGCCAGGGAATGTTATGGAACAGATCATCTTGAGTGCCATCATGCAGCACATGCAGTAAAACTAAGTAATCAGGCCCAGTCACCATGGGTTCAGGTCATGGGCAAGGTCAGGCCCTGTTTGACTAACTTGATCTCCTTCTATGACAAGGTGACCTGCATAGTGGATGAGGGAAAGGCTGTGGATGTTGTTTACCTGGACTTTAGTAAGGCCTTTGACACTGTTTGCCACAGCATCCTCCTGGAGAAGATGGTGGCACATGGCTGGAAAGTCATACGCTTTACTATGTAAAACACTGGTTGGATGGCCAGGCCCAAAGAGTTGTAGTGAATGGAGTTAAATCCAGATGACAGCCAGTCACAAGTGTTCCCCAGTGCTCAGTGTTAGGCCCAGCTCTGTGTAACACCTTTATCAGTGACCTGGATGGTGGGATTGAGTGTATCCTCAGTAAGTTTGCAGATGACATTAAGTTGGGCGGGAGTGTTGATTTGCCTGAGGATAGGATTTTTCAACTCAGTTACCCTAATTCATGACCACTGCCTTCTCTTCTATACAGTCTTTTGCCCCAGTTTCTGCTCATCTTTAGCCACATTCCCTTTGATTTTTGTTCATTCTCTACTCTGCATGTATCAAACACCTATTTTAGGTCCTGGTCCCTCTTTGTATCCTACCCTCCATCAGTTCTTCCTATTAATTCTCCAGTATCCTTTTCCCCTCTCCTATTTTCTGACCCTCTCTCGCCTGTTTTCTTGCACTATATGGCTTGTGCCATAGAACTATTCACATACCCACTGTTCAGCTTTCAGGTTTCTGAATTGTAGAGTTTCTGTTCAGTCCTTTTTGTTCCTAATTTCCTTGCAACTAATTACCAGACATGGGTGAAGGATCACTGCTGAGAACACAAGAAGGAATATGGTTATGCTTTTCCATGTGCCAAGTGACAAAACCAGCAAGAAGAACAAATCTCATCCATATCGTTCGGCTCTGAAAAGTCTAGTTCAGAAGAATTCTCTAGATGATTTAATTGCAATACTTCAAAAGATTATGAACATGTATGAAGTTCTCTATGTTTCTTTTCTGTTTTGGGGTGGGTTTTTTTGACAGTTATAGTTTGGGTAGCACTAACTTTGAGTTTAACTGTTATGAGATATCACTGATGCCAGGGCTGAGCACTTTTCCAGACTCCCATCATTGCATAAAGAATATAAGTCAGTATTCCTTCAGAGAGCAATGTCACTTCCTCCCCAACTCCCAAATGCTTTTAATTACTTCTAATATTTTTTTTTCCCTCATCTTGTTCCAGAAGTGTTCAACTCACTTTAAATAAACTTGTATAAAATTACCCTTGGGCCAGACACCCAAACTAGAAAACATGTCTGAGCACGTGTAATCTGGTAAATAGGTGGGTGTTTTTACTGTAGAATACAAGCTCATAAAGGAACAGGAAGTTTCCGGCAAACTGAAGTACAAGCACTGCTACCAGCAACTTATATAGCAAAAACAGCTATTATAACAGTGATACCACATATAACCTGCTTAAAGTGATGAATAAATTTTAAATTGCTCTCAAAACCATAAAGCTATATGAAATGACAGCCCTGCTTATACAGTTTCTGGGGTTTTGGATGGGGGTTGGTGTGATTTTGTTTCTGTTTTTTTCGTAGTGGATGTTGCTAACATAGTTAGCATAGCTTAGACTTGGTGGTTTCCTTTCAGAATCTGTAGGAGAAGAAAATGTGTTAATCAAACATTACCAAAAGTTAGAAGAAAATAAGTAAAATCAATAATCAATTTATTTTTGAAGGAATGCTAATGCTAATTATGTATAAGATTGCTCTAGTAGTTGTTACAGTGTTGTTACATGTTACATGTAAGTTACATGTACTTTACAGTTACAGTGTATGAGCTAAAAGAAAATATCAGCAGTTTTCTAAATGAAATATACTGTAATCATTCTAACAGACACAAAACTCTGCTTTAAAACAGAAAATCCAGTCTTGATCAGGAAGATGCACCTCACATTGATTATGTGGAAGCCTAAAGGAAATAACAGTAATTACACTGATTTGCATATCTAAATTAACATAATTGTTTTTAAATACTAACAGTCTAAAATCTCAAGTGAGTTTTGGACTGTAATTGTAATGAGTGTGGGTTACAGGAGAAAGCAACTGTTCAGCTTTCCCAGTGATCCATCTTACAAAGGATACAATTTTAATTTTGCACTTAATTACTGTTTAAAGGATATGCCACACAAGTGTCATTGTACATCTCTAGTTCTCTGAGGAGTAAGAGTTTATATTATTGGAAAGACTATGTAATTCTTTGCCTATGAGCTGAAACATAACAATGTATATTTACAAGAAGTACTCACTGTATTTGAATGTATTATTTCAGTGGTTGAGAGATTTTGACAGGAAGTGCTTGGAATCTGTGTGATGTTATTGGTTGGAGTCATCTCACCTAACTTCAAACATCTGCATTTGAACTAGCTCCTCTCAGCTTCCTTGGTAGTTAGTAAAGAGAGATAGAGAGGCCTGGAGATTTAATATAATTTTGCAGAAAATGTTGGTCAAATACTTCAGATACACCCATCTCCATTAAGGTAGCCTCAACTAATCCCTTGGATGAATCCTACCCTATACTGTCAAATACTGTTCATCATATTGCAATGTTATGTATTCTGTGCTTCCTTTCTCAGCAAATCTTGTCTAGAGTCTGAAGCTGAGTAAATGTGGAGAAAATACTTACAAAATACTTATGCAACAGATGTGTGTAAGTATGCATATTAGCAGGCAGTATAGAAGCAGATGGTACTATGCATGATAAATGCCACTGCTTCTACACACTGCTACAGAGATTCAGTTTAGACACTATAGGCTGGCTATAGTCATTAGTGTCTGATGTTAGTAATCTGCGCATGGGTGTTAATGTCCGCATTTTACCGTGGATGTTTGAT
Source organism: Mesitornis unicolor (assembly GCF_000695765.1). Lineage (NCBI taxonomy): Eukaryota > Metazoa > Chordata > Aves > Mesitornithiformes > Mesitornithidae > Mesitornis > Mesitornis unicolor. The sequence continues at coordinate 22,048 of NW_010171649.1, read as the reverse complement.
ATTAGCCAAGAAAAAATGAGAAATTATTTGATGTTTCTACATATTTTAAACTGAAGAAACATATAATTTTAGTTCTGTAAAACAATACACAAATCTCTGAGATTATTTAGGGGAATATTTAAACATTTTTTATTAAGGGTTATTAGTAGTGGGTCCAATAAAAAAAATTCCCATATCACTTTCAGCTCTCACTAGTTGTGACATTAAGACGCCGGTTGTTAATACAATGGTAGTATAAAATATTAGAAGATTATTTAGAAAAATATCCTCCTCATGGTGCCAGTTTGTACAAACTGGAAGAATTAGATTTTGATGGAAACATTTCAGTGACTATCGGATACCTAAAAATATAATTAGTTAGACTAAAGGTATCAGGAATCTGCAGATAAAAAAAACCTGGATTTTTTATTAGTTTTTAGTTCAGCCACCATCATCTTTATGCATCAATGCAGATATCTTTTTTTATTATTAAAAAACCTGTGATCTATTAAAAAGTACTTACAGTATAATGAATGTTTATGGTTAACTACAGACTGCTTTATGCCTTCAATCTTATTTTCTCATTAAGTACAGATGTATAGGCTTTTACATATCCATAGAGGAATTTGTCACCTTGCCATGCATTTTGTGCTTAGCATTGGAGTATTCTTCTGCCTTCTCCAAGTTTGTAAAACTTAGTGTAAAAGTTAATTATATTAAAATACTTTCTTTAAAAAAAGGATGTCTGTTCTCATAGTTGGAAAGATTAATTATTTTCCTTCTTCATTGAGTCTAGGGGAAATATATGTTTAAAGGAGTCTATACAATCATTAAGAAAATGGAATATGATCAGCTGTCCCAGGAAACGTATGGGATGAACTGTTTAGTATAAATCATTAATGAGGTTTGGTTTTGGTTTTGTTTTACTTAAATTCACTACTATCTTATGTTAATTCAGAACACTTTTTATACTCATATCATGTTTCTAAAAGCCCTGAATGCTGAATCCCTTACCTGCTTTAGGTGAAGCCCAAACATCTGAGAGAGTACAATATTGCAGTACAACGTAATGGGAGTAAGTGCTTATTGGTTAGTAAGTCTTGCTGCCAGCAAGGGCTTATTTAAGGAAGCAAAAATTTTAACATGGGTTTTAGTAGTATAGAGAAATTTCCCAGTTCTTAGTTTTTGAATCATATTAAAATTATTACAGAAATGTTAAATACTTCTGGAGAATGTTTTTAAATAGTTTTAAAATATTTCATTGCCAAATGCCTTTTGCTTTATTAGCATGTTTTACAGAGAACAAAAAGTTTCCCTTTCCTCTACATAAAATTTCCTATGTTGTCTTCATTTTTGAACATTCAGTTGACAAAACTGTTGATGATTTTGTAAATGAGAGAAATTCAAGATGATAGATGAAAAAAATCCTTTAAAGTTAAAAGCAAAGATTATAAATAACTCTCTTCTTTGATGAAGACATCACATAAAGATAAAAGTCATGGGCAGTCCAGAGACAGGAAGCTTTCCAGCTATAAAATATTTAGAGTACTCCAAAGGAAGTTTGCTGAATCTTCAGAGAAACATCTTAGCAAAGTGAAACACCTATAGTATTTCACAGATAGCTTCTCTTCCTGAACTGACTTCCAGACTTCTAAAATTGCTATAAAACAGAGAAATTATGTGTGAGTGGGATATCTTTGGAACTAGAAGGTGAAATTGAGACCTGGAAAATTTCTTTAGTTATAAGGACTTTCTCCTTCTCTCCAGACATTTTTTCCTGCTTTCTCTAATCAATTGTAGGTCAAACTAGAGCTAAGTCTTCATGTTTTGAAAAGCTGCTTGATATCTTAGTTTTGATTTAAAATATTTCTATAATTTTCCTGGTAACAGTAATCATAAGAAACTACTAAATTCTTCAAACCTACAATAGTAAAGAAAAAGCTTATAAGCTAGTCTTACTTAACTGTTTTTCAAGTTCCTGTGACAAATGCATTTAATGTTGCAGTGGAATTTTCTGAAAAAGTTTAAAGGATGAGCAAAAGGAGTAAGTTGCCATGTTCTTTCCCTGACCTCCACAGTAATTATTAAAGAAAAAAAATCAAAAAGAAATTCACTATACCTAACTAATAAACCTTGATTACTCATTTAGAACTGAACATTTTTATATAATTTTTAAACAAATTCTGTTACACTTAGATTTCTGCAACATAATAGGATAGTAGATAAATTGCAAGACTATAATAAATTTCTTCAGTTCTAAACCCCACTGGAGGCCAAGTAAACATCTTTGAATTTAGTAATTTGCATATTTCAAACACTGAATTAATCTGAAAGATGTTATAACTGAGCAGAACAATGGATTATTCTCTTTTTCTCCCTTTTGTCTTTTGTTCAATCATCTACCTTCTTTCTATGGGCTGCAGTACATTCTATCTAATTGTATCCTGCTAGTGACAACAGATTAATCATTTTAATTCCTCTCTTTGGCTAATAACCCCTTGATTCATAGACGTGCTATATTTTATTCTCTATTTCTTCTTTCTTAAAAAGATTTTTCTTATTTTCTTCTATAGCTGGAGAACTTTCTCTGTCCACTTCGTTCTGAGTTTGAATTTAATGTCATGTCTGTCTCAGAGTAAATGTCCTCTAGTCTGGTGACAACAGCTGGGCTAAAACTTGATGGATTCTTTTAATGTATCCTTTTTTCTTCTATTCCTTGCTGTCCGAACAATTATTTGCTTTTAAATATAATTTTGTAGGTTCTCAGACAACATCCAAATGTAGCAGCTTGTGTAAAGGAAAGGATTTTGATTGCTGACACTGATGCTTATCACTTACGTAACAAAAGAAAATGAGAACGGTTCAGACAAGTCTTATATTCTAAATGCATATGAATTTCCCAAAGAAATCAAGAAATTAACAACTGACTAATGCTTTCACATAATAATACCTTCATGGAAGAGAAGTTGCAAAGTCCAGGTTAAAATATGAAGTCTTCATGCTCAATTAAACAGATTAGGATTAATTTTTATAACAATGAGCCAGTAAAATTAACTGTAACATCTAGGAAGACAGAAGAGTTAATTTCACAAGATATTTTCTTTATAAATCCTGATTATGGTAGTCTGATAAATTACAGAAACATTCACAACCTGTTCCCTGCGAAATATTTCTTTGAAAAGAGGAATCCTTTAACTGTATTTTGAAAAAGTATACGCAATGCTGAGAATTACGTTTTCAAGCTTTTAAATATTTTTTACTAATTTTTTTTACTAATTTTACTAATTTTTAAAAATTGTGTTAAAAAGAAATGAGACTCTGGATTCAGTCAATTTTAGATTGCCAGCTTGTTTTTCTAATTTTGGCAGGTGCAAATGAGTAAGTCACAGATTTTTACTGGGCAGTCCACATGAGGGGAAAAAAAGTAAATGCGTGATTGAAGCTTACTGGCAATATTCTTTAGTAGTTGCATCAGGGAGATGGCAAAACATGGAAAATAACTTCAAGGCCTCTTTAGATTTGTTAGTGAAGTCCAAAGTGTTCTCCAAAATCCTAAACTTGAAAGAATGGATATGATTATTTGTTCAGTTGGGAAAGTAACATCATTACAATATAAAGAGATGCTATATTTATGCTCTTGGTGGAAATCCCTCTCATCCTAACATTTCACTTATCTGAAAAAGAGACTCCAAAGTACAAGATTAAAAGCAGGTACCACTCATTTGCACTAAGAAAAATTACTCTCACCACCACTAGACAGTAATAGAGGGCCTGCAAGGCAAAGGAGTATCAAGGTCACTTTCTCTCCAGTCATTATTTACAAGGCAGATACGTACTGCTTCTCCAGACCACCAGGTAGGGAAAAGACCTTGATCTTTTTAATGAAAGTGCAGCATTTCTGTAAAGTGAGTATCTTACTGTCAGTCAGTGTCAGCAAGATAAATGTTCGCGGAAGTATTGCTAATGTGACACAACTCTAAAATCCATCAATATACAGTCCACACTAGCATTACCTATGACAGTTATCCCACTGAAACTCCAAAGTGATATAAATTTTATTTTTAACAGTGTTCATAACCCAGAAAGTATTCAGTGATGGAAATCATATAGATTCATTTGAATTCAGAGCCCTATAATACAGTTGGTCAACTTTCAGTTTTATCTGTAACGTAACCCCTCTTACTTATAAATCTTAACTGGCTCTGATCAAGGGAAAAGAATTCCAAGCAAAGTGAAAGATTTTCTTTATGTTTGGGCCAGATGCTGAAATATTTTCAGTGGAGTATCACTGGTTTACAACATCTGAGTAGCAGAGCCATTGAAAGTGAGGTACATAGATTATCTGTTTGACTTATCTATTATGAATACTTCTTACAGGGTTTTGTGTTTTTTTTTCTTTTCTTTTTTTCCTTGCATTAGAAACCTCTATCTTTGCTATGTGTTCTATTTAAAATGTTCTAATAATATCACAAGATTACATATAATAAAACACTACATTTATTATAGGGACACTACATTTATTAAGGACATATACAAGGCACAAAATGTCATAACTGGTATGATATACACATTCAGTGACATCTAAAAGAGGATTTAAAATAGGGAGATATTTAAAAGTACCCTAAAAAGAAGAACAGAGTAAACATGAACTAAATAAAGCAATACATATTTAAGTAATGTTAATGTCGTCTTACTAGACTGCTGGTATAAACTGGCAGAAGGAACAAACAGTTATCATAATGTAACAGATAGGCCTTCATATTTTTTTGTCATTTTTCACAAGAATCTAATAGTCTTTTCCCTACTGCTATAAGCAGTTTAAGTTCTGAGTTTGATCATGAAGGAAATACAGCCTACTATCAAAACTAACAAACTATATTTACAGCATGTGGCACAAAAAACTACTATTGAATTTGTGATATATTCTCCTTCCCAATTTAATAGTCTCAGGACAAAGTAATTACAAATGATGTTTACTTTCTGCTTGTTGGGTGGCCAACCTGAGAGGTGACCATCTATACTATAAGACATTTAAAAATATATATTTGATTATTATTTCTGGTTGACAGAAAAATAATTAAATATTAATGTTGTTAATACATAAATTCCTGGCTGAAAATTCCACTGCCAAATATTCTTTGAGAATCATTAGTAGCCTAGGGGTTTGGAACAGAGAAGTATCAGCATTGTAAGAATTATTTCAAAATGTTTTTAAAAAATATTATAGCTATGATTTACAGCCAGTTTTAATTAAGAAAGATAAAATGTGAAAGCAAAATTTCCTTTCAGAAAATTTATTTCATTATTAGCTTTAACATTATCACTCTCATTCTGAGTTATGTCTTTACAGTCTGCTGTTACACTGTTTCTGAATGCTGTATAATATAATGCAACTAAACACTCCTTCCCTCCAATTAGCTTCACACAAAAGCTTGTTTAATGACAACTTTCAGTGTTTTATTGTGAAAACAATTTAATTTTTACCTATTTTTAAACATTTTAAACAGTAACTTAATGATCAAATTTAAGAAATCTGCACACCTTTCCCTGAAACAATTTTTAAAACTGGCCTAGAAACATTCTGTGACACAGATTGCATCTTTAAATGTATTTAAAAACATTGGAAAGTCTCCAACAGTGCAGAAGTTGTTAATCCTCATATTTAAAAATGAGAGTTAGATAACTTAGGCAATGTTTAAGCTAGCTGGCATGACACAAATCCTGGACAAAGTTGATAAAGTACATAATTGGTAAAGTATTAAAAGATTGTAACTTAATGAAAATAGCTTTATGGAAATTAGATCTTTTAAGGCAAAACTCATACATTATTTTAGAAGATTACAACTTGGTTACCATGGAAGCTTAAGACTTCTGAGTGACAGTTTACTTCATGTTGCATGATTTGATTAGAAGTTAGACTGTACAAAAAACGTACTTTGTGTTTAGAGGTAGTCAATTAATAAAATAGCAATTCTTTCACTAATAAAGTTGATACTGTTTTACTCCATTTCCATATATAAATATGATTGTTTGCTTTATTACAATGTATTAGGTGAAATGATTTAAACAACTCACCATATTTACTTTGACTAACAGGGCATTAAGATTAATTACGATCTCCAGATTCCTACTCATATCAATTAAAGTTTAAAGCCATTTGTTCTAGCATAGATATTTCACTGGATGAGAAACAAATGACTAGAAGATGGGACAAATTGAAATCAAACCCCACATTTTCAGCTAGACAAGTAATTGTCTGTTGTAGCAGCTCAGTTGGGATCATCATGCAATTTTAGTCTATTCTAAAAGCTTTTAGAGCATCTATGTCATGCAAGAATTGTTGGAGAGCATTATATTGTTTCACCTACCTAACACAAAATATAAAAAAATACTAATATGGGGTACCATATGTGTAAAACATGACAGAATCATAAAGGTTCTAACTTTTCCTTTTTTTCCTGTTAAAAAAGAAAAAAGAAACTTCTTGGTTTTCTTGTCTTACGTTTTCCTTCATCTCACCCTGTTGCTGCTTTTTCATTTTCACACTTAGGAAGGTAAAAGAAAAAAGCCTCTGGCTTTCTCATCTCTTTCCAATTATGGCCACAAATAAGCAACTTTTCAATGATCTTGTGGTCATTAAAACCTCCATTGAACTGTTCAAAGAAACAGCAATGTTAGTGCTAACATTGCTGTTTCTTTGAACAGTTCAATTCAAGAAATTACATTCTGCCTTCATAAATCTCCCCTGTTGTTTAATTTGGAACATATGTTCTTCGTTTCCTATGCTAGGTAGGATGCTGATTATGAAAACATTGGTTCATGTCAACAATGCAATTTATCTTGGAGGGACTGCCTGTATGTTTGCAGCAGTGGGTTACTGACTTGTTCTCTATCTCTATTCCAAGTTCAATAGTAGTCTGGGTTGGGATGTGGGGCTAATATCAGTAGCTACACCTGACAGATCGTGGCAAGGAATAGCATTTCTGCTATTGCTGCGGAAGGCTTTTGGAATATCAGGACATGTGGAAAAATTAGTGGATTGCTCTTGCAATGAGCCTCAGAAAGCTCTACCACAGGACTGAAGTTGTTAAATGTCCAGGAACAGGATCATCAAAGGTTGCAAATGTAACACTGGATTTCTGAGCATATGGCTTGCCTAAAATTGCTTTAGTAACTAAAAGACACAGAACCTGTAAGATGATTTCTATTCAACCTTTATTTTCTAGATAACTACTTTGAGGCTCTGAATTCTTAAGTCCTTGAGTTCTATTTATTAGAAAAACACTGCAAAAGTAGAGGTTAGTATTAGAAAATAGTTTTAAAGAACTGCTTTTAACAAGCATTTATTTATTTGTATCCATTTCTTTATTTGTATTTATTTTCTCTTACACAAGAATTAAGTAGAAAGGGAACAATTTGTTTCTTGGTTTTTTGTAACAGAAAGCTAAGAATTTCAGTATTTAGGGAATCAGACATTTACAGAAGCAAGAAATGTAGGTAATTCATTGAAAATAATGTAAAAGCAAGCTATATAAAATATTTTAAAAGGCGCTTCCTTTCCTTTATATATTTTTGCTACATTAAGTACAGAATAAATATTCTGAATTAAACAAGAAATAGTAAGAGAGCATTACACTTTAGAAAGAGAACATCTGTCATCTTCTAGATCTCCTATAGCAAATTTACTGACTACCTTCTATTCTCTATTGTATTGAGCCTGTTCTTCCACAGTTAAAACTGAACTTGCCATAATGACAGATTCAAACTCCTAATAGACACTAGGCCCATAGGAATGAATCCCAGCTAAAAAGAGTAATATTCTTGAGGATAGTTCTGTGATACCATCACCCTCAAAATGCTTCTGAGTTTTACAGTTTTCTTTAACTTTTTCACTGTTAAAGACAAGTTACAGTATCATTTTGTGGTATTTGAGTCTTAGGAGACAGGAGTAAGAACTACAGAGACAGGAGTCTAGAAGTTCTATCTAGAAAAAGAAATAAAAAGTAACTTCTCCACTAATTATAAACTTTTCTGAATCCAGAACTTAGAAAGACATTTAAAGCACATCTGCCTACATCTATTGCTGTAACCTAGAAAAGTTTTCCCAGTTGTTCTCAGGAGACACTTGACTTCTCTAATGCACGATTTTATCCATAACTTAATTTTCCCTCTAGAAACATGTCAAAACTACTAAGTCTTGCTAAGATTGAGCGATTGAGCATGCAAAGTATTTGCTGCCTAAACCTGGCTATCAAAGATGCAGAACTGAACTGAAAAGAGATGGAAGTTGTAGCTGCTGTTTCATTTTTTGAAGAAATAGAGATGGTTGTTTTCCACCTCTCTCACTCACCCCAACATGCAACATCTTGGCAAGTATCTTTCTAAGAATTAAAGACATTTGGGTTTAATCCTTCTTCTGCCCATGGAAGAATATTACTTGCCTTTCAGAAGAGAGCTTTCACCTCCTATCTCACAGTTTTGAGACAGTACAGATAGTAGGATTCAGTGTCATATGGGTACAGACATGCTCATGGCAAATCACAGCATTCAACTATAACTTGAAGTATGTCAGCTCAGATTATAATTTATTTTTGTTTCATCAAGTGGTACCTAGAACTTGAAACAGTCTCTGCAGCATGATGGAGGACATAACCCATCATCACCCGTCCACAGGGGTGTGGCTTTGAGGCTGGGTTGTGAATTAGGTTTAACCTTTCAAGGTGCTGGCAGCAGAGGGCTGCAGGTTGACCTCTGTGAGGAGAGGCTGGGGCTGCCCTGTGCTGGACACAGCCAGTTCTAGCTGGCTCCCACAGCCCCTCCGCAGGACACAGCTGAGCCCCACAGCCACGATGGACGTGCCTGGGGAAAGCCTGAGTAAAGAAGGGCAAAACACTGCCTAGCAGTAAGAGGTGAGGGGGAAGTGTGAGAAACAGTCCTAGGAGCACTGAGGGGAGAAGAGAAAGAGGAGGAGAGGGAGGCGGTGATCCAGGCATCCCAGCAGGGAGTCCTTGAGACAGCAGGAGTCCCCAGGGAGTCTCCAGCCTGTGGAGAAGACCATGGTGGAGCAGTTATTTTCTCCTGCAGCACATGGAGGACCACAGTGGAGCAGCTATCCACATTGCAGTCTGTGAAACAACCTACACAGGAGCAGGCTCCTAGCAGGTACTACCATCTGTGGATAGGAGCCTATGCAGAAGCAGAGTTTCCTGCAGGACCTGTGGCCTGTGATGGACCCATGCTGGAGCAGTCTAATCCTGAAGGACTGAACCCCATGGAAAGGTGCCACACTGGACTAGTTCATGAAGAGCTGCAGCTTGTGGGAAGTACCCACTCTAGAGAAGGTTGTGAAAGACTCTATCCTGTGAGCCGAAGAAGAGCATGAGGAAGAAGGAGTGGCAAAGACAATGCATTATGAGCTGACCAGAACCTCCATTCTCCATCTCCCTGCACTGCTTGGAGGGGAGGGGGTAGAAGAGTTATACATGTAGTTGAGCCTGGAAAGAAGTAGGGGTGGGGGGAAAGTGGTTTTAGTTTTGGTTTTATTTCTCATTATTCTACTCTGTTATTAATTGGCAATAAATTAACTGGAGTCTGTTTTCCCTGTGATGGTAATTTGTAAGTAATCTCCTGTACTTATTTCAACCCATGAGCTTGTCCATCATATTTTCTCCTCCTGTCCTGCTGAGGAGTGAAGGGAGAGTGTCTGAGTGGGCGCCTGGCAGACAGCTAAAGTCAACCCACCACAAATGAGAAACATCATGATATGATTACAATATATAACATTCCTGGAGACATCCAATCTTGCAGTTATTTTAAAAATTATGCTGATAAGTATAAAGTGTCTGAAAACTTAGGTTAATTTGATAATTTTTTACTATAAATTACAAAATGCAAGATGTAATAGAGAAGGAGTTTTAAAAATGCATTGTGAGCATAGATATTCTTCCTGCTTGCAAGGGGGGGAAACTAGGTAAATATTGCAAATTCTCTGACTCCTTCAGAATAGCTTCAATTTGCAGAATGTTTAACAGTGGGAACTTCTTATGACCGCTACACTAGCTAGGTGACTTCTAATTGGAAAGGAAATCCTACAGGTTCTGTCATTAAGTTAAAGTGGTATAATTACAGCAGATGTATGCGTACCACGTCTTTGAATGAAGAAGTGACTGTAGACTGTAATGGTCAAAATTAATCAACTTTCCACATGTGTCATTACTCTTTAAAATAGTAGTTTTACATTTCTATCTTTAACAGTAAGATTTTTTTATATTCTGTGTTTGCAAAGGATTTCTTTACAGTGTAAGTTAGTAGTAATTTGCAATTAATTCAGCAAAAAATGTGCAGGCATCCTCAGAGTTTCAAGGTTCTTCTCCCTGGTATGAAAAAGGAGCCTGTCCTAAATACCAGCCCTGCAGCCAGAGCTACACACAAGGCTACACAAGGAGGGACAGCAGAGCCATGCCTAGTTTGGCAGCAGGTTACTCTTAAACACTGCCAGAGCTTCCCACTGATGCCCTACACTGTACTGCTGGGGCAAAGTGCCACTGGGGATCTCCAGATCAGCAGCAGTGGTAAGGAGCAGCCATGGGCCTGGCCTTCACCAGTAGCTGGGACTGTTTTGTTTCTCTTTGGAGGTCTTATTTTTTTTTTGTTTCCATCCCATCACTTTCTGTAGCCATTCCAGCAGCACCTATTTTTTAAACCCCACTTAAATGTTTTTCTGTGCAACCAGTTATAGGTCTCTGTCAGCTGCCTCTGGATTAGCTGGCTTGTCACTGGCTGGTTTTGGAACATGGATGGGGCTGGTTCCACCTATTTAAGGGCCTCCTGCAGTGGCCTGAGATGGGATGAGACTGGAGCGGAGCTTTGGTGGTATCTGAGGGAGCTGCTAGGAGATAAGGCAGCTTGTAAAGAGCCTAAAAGCTCTGCCTCCATCTATGAAGGACTGCTGAAACAGCATGCTGCTATGGCAACATGTTGCAAGGCTCTGCCCTCAGGGAGTTGCAGACTCCCTCCAAACTGTTTCTGGTGGGACAAGACTGTATCCTTTACGTACAGTGTTCTTTTAATAAGGACTCATTTAACTCCCTTTTGGTTGTTCATGACAGTATTAGTGCTGACTGGAGTGTCATGATCAGGTGCAAATACTGTACATTTGTTGTAAGCTCCAGTAATGTATACCATTGAAAAATAATTATTAAATAATGAAAATCATTATAATTTAAAAAATAAAATTAAAATGTTTTATAATTAATTAAATTATAATGAATTAGATTCTAATTCACTTAATGAATAAACTAAATGATCATAACATAATGAATTAAATAATCATAAATTATGAGAAAATTATAATAACATAAATAATCATTAAATAATTATTCTGTTGTACAATGTGGTTGGTTTTTGCCAACATAAACTAAGATAAACTAGCTCCAAGCCTGCTGTGAGGAGCAGAATTTATTTTTTTTGGCCATGGATTGGCCTACACAACATCAGACCTCCTGGCAAATGATAGGATGCACCTGTCTCCAAGAAGCAAAAGGATGCTTATCAAGCAGGATAAGGTCTCCCCTCAGACTCAACCCCAGTTCCCTCAGCTGCTCCTCGTAAGACTTGTGCTCCAGACCCCACACCAACTTCATTGCCCTTCTCTGGACACACTCCAGTGCCTCAATGTCCTTCTTGTAGCGAGAGGACCAAAACTGAACACAGTATTCGAGGTGCAGCCTCATCAGTGCTGAGTATTGGAGAAGGATCACTTCTCTGGTCCTGGTGATTATACTGTTTCTGATACAAGCCAGGATGCCATTGACCTTTTTGGCCATCTGTGCACACTGCTGGTTCATATTCAGTCAGCAGTTGACCAGCATCCCAGGATCCTTTTCTATCAAGCAGCTTTGCAGCCACTCTTCCCCAAGCCTGTAGCAGTGCATGGGGTTGTTGTTAGCCAAGTGGAGAACTTAGTAATTGGCCTTGTTGAACCTCATACAATTATCTGCAGCTCACCAATCCAGCCCATCCAGGTCCCTCTGTAGATAGAGGCTTGGAAGCTGGGTTGATCACATCTGGCTGGCCAGTTGTGTGAATAGCTGTCTGGCAAACTGGGGGGCAGTTGGCCACCAGGAAAATGAGGATTTGGCTGGCTTTCTGCAGCAGACAGCTCTGCATGTCCATGCCCAAGTGTTTGCTGTTGAGCAGCTGCAGGGCTGCCCCATGTTGGAAACAGCAAGTCACAATCTGCTCTAGCAGACCCACCACAGGACACAGCTGAGCCTTTCAGCCAAGATGGTAGTGCCTTAGGGAAAATTTCAGTAAGAAAGGAGGAAAAACTACTGAGCAATGAGAGAAGAAGTGTGAGAAACAGCCCTATGAGCATTGAGGTGAGAGGAGGAAGAGGTGGTGCTCTGTGTGCCAGAGCAGGGATTTCTTCACAGCCACTGGTGAGACCACGGTGGAGCAGGTATTTCCCTGAAGACTTTGGATACCATGGTGGAGCAGCTATGAGCAATGACCCTCAGAGGACTCCATGCCAGAGCAGTGTAAGACCTGATGCAACTGCAGCCTGTGGTAAGGACTCTCACTGTAGCAGGTTCCTTTTGATCGACTGCAGACTGTGGAGACACTGTGCTGGAGCAGAGAAAATGCATAAGGAGGAAGGAGAAGGAAAGACCATCTGTTTTATACTGACCACAATGTCTCATTCCTCATCTCCATGCACAGCTTGGGCAAAGGTCCATAGAGGAGTTGGGAATGAAGGAGTTAAGTGTAGCATGTGAAGAAGCGGGAATCAGAGGAAGGTGTTTTAGCTTTTATCTTTGTTTCTCACCATTCAAATTTATTATTATTGCAATAGATTAGGTTAATGTTTCCCAAGTATACTTTGCTTTGCCCCTGATGGTAAGTGATGTCCTTGTCTTTATCCTGACACATGAGCTTCTTCATCCTGTTTTCTCCCCCTATCCTGTTTTGGGGAAAAATGAGAGAAGAGCTGAGTGGGCATCTCACAGCTAGTCAAGGTCAACCCACCACATGGCTTCAGGAAGAGAAAAATGACTTGAAGTCCTAGAAGCAAAATATAAATGCAATACAGCTTTCTCACCAGATGAATTCTCTCTAGTCAGTCCTCCAAGATCTCACCACTGTCTAAAGACTGAAACAGAAATTGGGGATGGGAGTGGGGGTTTGCAGTAGGTCTTCCTGCCACAGTCTTCCTGTCACGTGTTTCTTAGGAGTAGAAACAAAAAAAACCTCAGCGCAGTGTCTCTCTATCTGCTTCCATGTGGCCCCCTTTCCATAGGGGGAAAAAAAGTCCTCAAAGGTCCAGTATGGGTCTGCCCACAGCTGCAGTTTCCCTCACACACAAAACTGCTTCAGCCCAAGTCCACAAAACTCCAATCTGGGTCTGCCCATGGTCACAGTTTCCTCACACACGACCAGTCGACCCGGCTCTCACCAGGGGTTGCAAAGGGGAAATGTGGGTTCTGCGTCCTCCTTCTCCTCCCTCTCTTTTTCTTTCCTTCAAACCAACCTTGGTGTTCTTCAAAGTTGTTCTCCTTGAGCCCCACTCTTTTCTCCGCTGCAGGTCTCCTCCGATGGTTATGGAGATCCTGACTCTCTCTTTTTTTTTTTGGGGAGGATAAGCTGCAGCAGGGCTTAAGCTTAAGTTGCAGTTGGGGCCGGCCAAGCCCAGCCAGGCAAGGCCGGGGCCATGCCGCCCGCTCCTGTGGCAGCGCTGGTCAGGGTCAGTGACAGAGAGAGAGTGAGGCATGCCCTGCACCCCCCTTAAATACATGAATTCACAGGGGCGCTGATTGGCTTGACCCTGCACAGAGGTGTGTCTGACAAAAGCAAAGTGGGAGCTTTTCAGGTGTTTTTTTAAAGGGCCATCTCCATAGCCCTTCCCCCGTTACCAAAGACACAACCAAAAACCCCCTCACAGAAAACCCAATACTTACTGTCACGAATCACTTCCTTATTTTTGGTGTGCCTTAGTATAATTTCCAGGAGGATCTCCTCCATGACCTTGCAGGGCACAGAGGTAAGACTGAATAGATTGTAGTTCTCTAGTCTTCCTTTTTTTTGCCTTTTTAATAGTGGGTATTATGTTTCCCTTTTTCCAGTCAGTGGAAACTTCACCAGACTGCCATGACTTCTCAGATATGGTGCATAGTGGTTTAGAACTTTCATCTGCCAGTTCCCTTGGGACCCACAGATGCATGTCAGGATTTGTGCACCTTCAAGTTCCTTAGATGGTCTTGAAGCTTATCTTTTCCTACAGTAGGCAATTCTTCATTCTCCCAGTCCCTGCCTTTGCCTTCTGTGACTTGAGCAGTGTGCAACAAGCAAATCTGTCATGCTGAAAGATAGCATCTCTACAGAATGCCAAAGCTGGCACAATGTGCCATTTGCCAGCTGAATTCAAATTCCAACAGTGGCTTAGCAGGAATTTACTAAACTAGTCATATATAAATCTAAATTTATGAATGGCTCAATTATGAATTAAGCTCACTTCTGCAGTGAGTAGCACTAAGTCTATGTACTGATTAAGTTCCATTGAGTAGCTTGACTAGAGTTTGATAAAAAACACATCTTTGAAGGTCTTGCTGGAGTTTTTTGTTTCTTTGTGGCAGATGTTCTTGTAGTTTCAATCATGCCAGAACTAATTCCTCTTATCACTTGCACAAATTGCACTGAAGTCAAGTACATAATGATTATGACTCACCTGTAAAATACTGTTCATGTTCAAATTGTCTGTTTTCCATAGTTTATAATTTTTCCTTCTTTAATTTTGGTAAGTGCTGTGGCCTATTGTTCAATATCTCTGGCCCTTGCCAATAGAACTTGTGCTTATAACCACTAGCTCAATTCACACAAAGTGAGTGGGAACCTTGCACAGACAGAAGGCTGATGTGACCACTAAATCACAGCAATATTTTCTTTAATTTTAAATGTATTTTTCTTCTAATATTTGAAAACATTGCTAATAGAGGTGATATTAATTCACACTAAAAATGGAATGGTTTTTTTATAAATATTTTCAGGGATATCAGATATAATGCTTCTTCAAGTTTAACAAGTTGACATGAAACTGGTTTAGGCCTGCAGCCTGCTCTGCTTTACCTGCCATGTAAAGATGCTTCAAAACATATTGAAGGTTAAGTGTGAGGATAAATATCAAACAGAACAGAGAGCAATTTTGCTAAAAATGTCAGCATTTGGATTGCTGAGTTAGACAACATTTAGATTTGTCTCAGTGATGATAAAGTTGCTTTTTTCCATACTGAAAAGCAAGCTATTATCACTGGAACACCAGTATTTAGATGGATGGAATTACACACAGAAAAATTAGAAACAATGTCTCCATTTTTTTAAGTTCTGTGGTACAGATGTGAGCTAATCAAATGCCCACTAGATGGATGTCCTTTTTTTTTTTGAAGTGACATTTTAGAAGAATCTCCCAGATGTCTTTCTCAAATACAATAGAACCTGTCTCCATCTGTGAGAGAGAGAATGTTGGGAATGTCAGTAACAACTGGGATCATCAGCATTCTGAAGCATCCAGAGGATACATGGTGAAAATATGCATAAATATGGGCATGGAGAAAAAGTCTTCAGTTTTCTCCGTATGTTTCTGGGCCTTTTTTTTTTTTTTTCAAAATGTTAAAGAAGGAAAACCATAAATTATTTGTATGACTCAATACTCATGAGTATTTATTTTCCTTTATTTCTGTCTACTGCTTCTCTCTCTTGCTTTTTCACTCTGCAAGTCACTATCATAGAACTATCATTCAAAATGTCAGGGAAGGGCCATGAGTCAAACGTAGTGAAAAAAGGGTACTTTAACTTTCCCTAAATTAATTACAGGCTTCTAGTATCACTTTTATCAGGTTACAGTAATAGAATAAGGGGATATTTCTGTTTAAATTCCTAAGGATACTACCATCCAAATTGTTTTAACAGTTTGTAACGTCTTTGTTTATCACAACAATAAATAACATTTGCAATGGAGTTGAAAGGACCTAGTCTAAAAAGTGACATATTGTGTTCAAAAAAATTCAAACAAAACAAAATTACACATTTAAGCAAGCACATCTATTTGTTTGTGTAATTATTTTGTTACTGACAATCACATACATGAGAAAATAGTAATTTTTAATTCTAGTCAATGACAATCTATTCTAGAAATTTCAATGCAAAATGTTGGGGTTTTTTTGACACTGTATAAACAGACTGCTACTGCATTATCATTGAAAGAGATACCAGCCAGAAAGGATGGAAACTGTGTTTTAATGTGTTCTCAACAAGTGATAGAAGGTTCAGTTTTTATTTTCCCAAAATATGATAACAGAATAAAATAATTCTTTATATTTGCAAGGGGCTATAATCATTATAATACATAAATGTATACATCTCTTGGCTTTATTTGCCAGGAGAAATAGTTTTATTCCAGTCAATAATTTTAAAAAGTACTTAAACTAGTATTATTAGAAATACAGCCAAGAGATTGAGAAGAGATTTTAGAGCCCACCTTATTCTGATATAAAGAGGGAAATCTATACAAGGACATTTTTATTAAACTAATTTATTAGACGTGTTCATTAGGAATTTCCTTGCAAATATGTGACCTATATCAACTGTTGTTTCACACTGTCAGTATGTATACTTTGATTATTACTTTGTATTGTAAGTATTTGGCCACTTCCTACCACCTATGACAAGATATATAAATAACAGTCTTTCGCTGGAAATGAAGAATCAGATTCAAATCAACAAAATGAGTTTTCAGTCTGCTCCAAAAATGAAGTTGAATAATTTAAAAAAAAATGAGGTAAGAAGCTCGCAGAACAGCTACTTTTTAAGCTATGTAATAAACTATTAAGATTTAGTAACTAACCTCTGACTCTCAAAGAGTAGGAAATGCATATCCTTTCAAAATTAATCCCTCATATCTTGGCTTCCTATATTGTTTTTACTGCTATTGCACTAGATTACTGTCCATATTGACTTGGATCTATGGGATTCTGAATTCTGTTCATCATATGAAGAAACATATGGTTCAATTTAAAAATAATTGAAAGAGAAAAAAACCCACTGTTCTGCTGAGTTAGTAAGTTTGTGGAAAATGTAAAATATCTTACTCATTTCTGTAACTTACTTTGGGTCAAAATGAAGACATTATTGTACCATTTTTAATTTTTTTTGTTATATAAGATATCACGTAACTGTGACATAAACTGTGGGACCTGGTTCAGGAAAGCCTAAAGCAACAAAGACCTTGCTAAGCACATTCTCAGTCAATGTCCTTCCGACTTAAAGGTCTTGCTACCTCCATGAGAGGTCACTTTCTGTTGGTGAGGTTTTTTTGCTTCTTAAATAAAATTAAAAGAAGGATGATGATGAGGAACATGTGGCACTGTATTCTCTGTTGCTCATTGTTTCCTTCAGTAGTGAAGGTCTGCGACATCTGTGGAGAACATGGTCTGGCAACCTAGAGTCATAGGAGAGATCCAGAGAGTGAGAACAGGGAGGAGTTATGATCAATCAGTACAGATTTAAGAGTGAGAACTTATCCATGAAGGAAGCAGATATTGGAAGCTCTGAAAGACCTACAGGGAGTAATAGTTGGAGAAAAAAAAATTCTTACCATTTCAGAGTAGTTGCCTACAAATCTGTTTCTTTCTGTCACACTCCAGTTTAACTACAGTAGTGTTAAGCATCTGATCATGAAACAATATGCTTTTAATCAGGAGCATGCTTCACTTAAAAGGATTGCTACAGGTATGTGTAACTTAATCATATCTTTATCAGGATAAAATGTTAACATAATTTATTTTAACATATTGTATTGACATAATACAATATGGCCAGCAGTGCAAGGAAGGTGATTCTGCCCCTCTACTCTGCTCTCATGAGACCTCACCTGGAGTACTGCAACCAGTTCTGGGGCCCCCAATATAAGAAGGAACATAGAGCTCTTGGAGTGAGTCCAGAGGAGGGCCATGCTGGAACACTTCCCCTTTGAGGACTGGCTGAGAAAGTTGAGGCTGTTCAGCCTGGAGAAGAAAAGTCTCTGGGAGAGGTTTATTGCAGCCTTCCACTTCCTGAAGGGGTCCTACAGGAAAGCTGGGGTGGGACATTTTGCGAGGGCAGGTAGCGATAGAATGAGGGCGAATGGTTTTAAAGTGGAAGAGGGTAGATTTAGACTAGATATTAGTAAGAAATTCTTTACTGTGAGGATGGTGAGACACTGGAACTGGTTGCCCAGGGAAGTTGTGGATGCCCCCTCCCTGGCACTGTTCAAAGCCAGGTTGGATAGGGCTTTGAGCAACCTGGTCTAGTGGGAGGTGTCCTTGCTTATGGCAGGGAGGTTGGACTAAATGATCTTTAAGGTCCTTTCCAACCCAAACCATTCTATGATTCTATGACATAAATTTTTTGTTGATAAAAATATCTTTATTGATTTAAGTATTTACTGATATAAAATACTTATTAAAATGTTTTTTTAAATTGACTTAAAGTTTTTAAACAAGCTCAAAGCCCCAATCTTCATCATAAAAGGACTTGTAACCTAGAATCAGAATATTTAGAAAATTGTGTTAATATAATGAAGGAGGATTTTTCTAAATATGGTCCAAAGAGCTCTCAATTGTAATGGTAAAATTAACCTTTCCAGAGGCCAAAGTCCTTTTAACAACCAGAAATTAATCTAAAGAGGGACTGAAAATTTTTAGAGCATTGCCTCTTGTAGGACTTCTGTCTTCAGACTTGCTCTACGTATCCACATTTGCAAGGCAAGTATTAAAACCCAATAAAAAAATCCACAGTTCTCTCCCACTGAAATTTACAAAACAGAAAGAAGAGACTGCAAGCATTCTTCATACTGTAGCATAATATGTGCTGAATGTGTTTTCATCCTATCGGATGTTAACAAGCAAGATTCTTATTGAAGATATCAACATTGACCACAGTGGTATTTTTTATGAGCAATATGTATATCTAGGCTTTCTTACTGCTAACATTCTGTAAATGCAAGTGTTGCTCTCAGCTCTGAGTGAAAGCAAAAAAGCAATGGTAAATTAAATAGCATCTAGGTAGGTAGATTGCCATGAAATGTCCTTGAAGAACTGTATGGAGCTATCTTTATGAAAAGCCCTACAGTGAAGGCGGCATTGGGACATTAACTTTTAATGATTAGGAACCACAGAGGTGAGAAGAGTTTGGATTTTTTGTAGTGCAAAATTAAAACTAAGTTTTCTGAGGTTTACTACCTGTTGGTCCTGTGATTCTTGCTGATATAAACTATATTTTACTGTATTCATCAAATGAGTATAAGAACTCTGAATGCTGTAAACTAGTTCTGAATTAGCTTACTAACCCTACTAATAGCACGATGGCTAATCTGGAAATAGTTTTGATGGGCTTCTTGATTCTCTAATTTCATTGCTCTCTTAAAATGAAGTCTCCCTCCACGTGGAGTCAAGTTACTTTAGATTCACTCCTGGGATGGAAAAGAAAAAGATGCTGACACTCAAAATCCCCACCTTGGAAGTGGAAATGCAACCAAATTTGCCTGTATAAAAGTGCTTAGTCTAATTTAAAGGTATATTCAATGACATGGAATGGAGGCTGAGCCTAGCAATACTGTTGACAATCAAATTATTTTTAATATATACGTCATACTGCTAGGGAATGACACCACAAGCCTAAGGAATGATTTCCAGAAGATTTAGTGACCTATGGCAATGAATAGTCACAGTATCTATGCTTTATTTTTTGACTGCTCTTTATTCTGTAGCATTTTGAGGTCCCTTCCAATCCCTAACGTTCTGTGATTCTGTGATTCTGTGATTATTATAGCTTGAGGAGAAAAGCCAAACAAATAAAAGGCTTCGTAATAAAATCTGCCTATAATTAAAGATTGGATGAAACTGTGCTTAAAAAGTGATAGTTTTCTCAAGTGCTTTATATAAGAAACTAAAATTTCCTAGGGGTCCATATTTTAAAATTATGATGTGTGATTTTCCTTTTATTTTCTTAAATTATTCAGTCTTTCATTATTTTTGAAGATAAACACATAAATCATATGTGCAAAACATTACCAGCAACTTTATAATATAAATAATTTATATAACTAGACATAAATCTTCTATACATACCTTATAAAATGTTAATCATTAATTTGTATGTCCTTTATGCACAGTATAGATATGCATATTATACAAGATAAAATATAAACATATTTACAGAAGCTGCTGCAGGAAGGTATAAGCAGAGCTAAAATTTAACCTCTACATTGATATAAAATACGAATAATTACTATATTATAGAAAATGGTAAGTAATCTATGTAATCTTTATAATGTATAAACATGACATTGATAGAAGTACAGTTTGTCTAAATCAAAAGCTAGATGGACTACAGTGTCTTAATCTATTAGTTAGTAGCTATTTCAAATGAATTATAATAACTAAGGGAAATTTAAATAAAAAGGCAAGATGCAAGAGAAACTGATAAACAAATGGTTGTTAAAGCCAGACTCAATCTTTTAAAAATTAAAATGCATTTAACATATACAGTTCCAATCTGATTACTCTTTTAATGAATCAATTGAGTGGAGTTAATGACGTCATGCTAGTACATGTGAAGACATATGCCATGGAGATACATAACACCACTTGGTTCTTTTTGCACTGAAAACCACAATATCTGTTGGTTATTTGGTTGATTATTTCACTAATTTTCTAACAGTCTTTCTTGCTTACAAAAGAGAAGAGCACAGAAGCATCTTCACTGTATACAAAAAATTACAAGTTGTATTTTACCATCAGTTGCTTATGTCAGAACTCTTCTAAGCCTTCAATTACAGGTTTTCACAGGGGCATAGCGTGGCTTTTATTGCAGTAGCATTTAACTGTCCCAGTCATAGGTAAGGCATACTTTACCTAGAATGTGCAAAGATAAAAGTATTCTCTTTCTTTTTGTTCTCTTGTGCAATTCACAGTAAGGGTAACGAAATACTTAGTGTTCGTGGTAAAACAATATCTCCATTTGAAAACAATATGTCAACCCTGTTGTGCAAAGGGTGTAATTTAACATTTGAAGTTTTTATCCATAATTTTCATGAAACCTTATTAGTTATAATCAGAACTTTCTCCAAAATATTAAACTGATGAGGATTTGGCTTCAGTATAAAGTCTTCAAATTATGTTTTAAAACTTTTTTTACTCTGTCAGTTGTATATAATTGCACTGCTACAGTAAGACTCAGAAGAATATATAATTCAGATCATTCATATTATTATTTGTACTTTTGGGGGATATTGATTTTTAGTGTAATTTTATGCTATTTGGTAATTAGTCATATTAGCAGACCAAAAAAAATCATATTTAATGTCTAACTCTTACACACAGGTTTAAATCTCAGTTGAAATATATATAATGAGGACACTCAAATACTTTATTTTAGTGTTCCTCAACACACACTTTTAACACATGACAAGTTTGTTAAATCTTTTTTAATATTTTAATATTTTTTTCATTTAGTTTTATGTGAAAATGGAAAAAGCATACAGTCTCTGACAAACTACTGAGTGTGGTGGTGTCTGTACTGGTGGTGTCTGTAGGACTCTGAGGGGTCCGAGATCAGTAATATTCCCTCCCCTTTCTGGCCACAGTCTATAAAAAACCGAGGAGGTGCGAGTTTTTTGTGGGCTTTTCCTGGCTTCCTGGGCTGCTTCCTGTCGCATCTCGGGACAGGTGGGGCTACCTGCACGTGCTCAGCAGCATCCACCACCATCTGTTCCTGGCACCAATGCGGTCCCTGGTGAGAGAGAATCCTGCTCTCTGAGCCTTAAACGGAGACACTGAGAAATAAAAGATGTATACCTGAGAAAAAAGAAGACCAATAGCTGGTGAATTTATGAATCATGAAAACCCACACAATTACTGAATTTGACAGGAAATGCAGATGTTAACTAAAGAAGCACAGAAACCTTTTTCTTTCTGTTCAGCAGCAAAATAATAGTAATAACAATAATAATTATAAGTACTAATTAATAATAATAAATTAT
>NW_010171648.1:0-16100 GCF_000695765.1 Mesitornis unicolor | reverse complement strand
GAAAAGACCTTTAAGACCATCAAATCCAACCGTTATCCAGTTACCATGCCCACTTCTAAACCATGTCCCTGAGCACCATATCTAGGTGGCTTTTAAATACATCCAGGGATGTATCTCCACCACTTCCTGGGCAGCCTGGTCCAGTCTTTGATAACCCTTTCAGTGTAGTTTTTCCTAATGTCAGACCTAAACCTCCCCTGGCATAACTAGACACCGTTTTCTGGGGCACCTGGCGATCCTGGGGAACAGCAATAGATCACCTTCATTCAAACACTTCATTCAGCCACGCAGGGCGTTGTTTGCCCACTTCCCATAACGTGGTGGATTTTGATTGCGTACGCTCTGCCTTTAAAGGGAACATCTCCTTGTTTACCAGCACTACCAAAAGAAATAGAGGTGTTGTGTTTGGTAGGCTTTTTCCTCCAGTTTTTAGACCTTTGTTAGGAAGCTGGTGACCAAGTCCAAAACACATTGGGTCGCAGTGACTGCTCAGCAGTAGCTGCATCCATACTCCCAGCCGTGTTAGAGGGAGCTGTGAGCTGCTGAAGCCAGCTTTTTCCTCTCTGTGACTGGCAAAACCATGAAACATTGCTGTTACGCTCTGTTAACAGCAGCTGCACTTTCTTAGCAGGCAGAGGCGAGCCGCTTGGGGATCTTGGGGTGTCACAATCACAGAATCACAGAATCACAGAATCACAGAACGTTAGGGATTGGAAGGGACCTCAAAAGCTCATCCAGTCCAATCCCCCTGCCGGAGCAGGAACACCCAGATGAGGTTACACAGGAAGGCGTCCAGGTGGGTTTTGAATGTCTCCAGAGAAGGAGACTCCACAACCTCTCTGGGCAGCCTGCTCCAGTGCTCTGTCACCCTCACTGAGAAGAAGTTTCTTCTCAAATTTAAGTGGAACCTCCTATGTTCCAGTTTGTGTCTGTTACCCCTTGTCCTATCATTGTTTGTCACCGAGAAGAGCCTGGCTCCATCCTCGTGACACTCACCCTTTAAATATTTATAAACATGAATGGGGTCTCCCCTCGGTCTCCTCTTCTGCAAACTAAAGAGACCCAGCTCCCTCAGCCGCTCCTCATAAGGGAGATGCTCCACTCCCTTAATCATCTTTGTAGCCCTACACTGGACTCTCTCCAGCAGTCCCCTGTCCTTCTTGAACTGAGGGGCCCAGAACTGGACACAATATTCCAGATGTGGTCTCACCACAATCTGTTTGCTTGCTTCACAAGTTCTTTTGAGGAGCTGGCTGAAGTCTAACTGTGTAGGGATTTGTTAGCCCAAGGCAGCCATTCTTTGAAAGCCAGAGAGGCTCCACTCTTCGCTCCCCTCTTTTTCTCTTCCAGCTCTTCGATATTCAAGATGCTCGTGTGGCCAGAAGACTGAGTAGGGTTATCACTCAGACTGAATCGCTACTGGCCCAGGAGGCAGAAGCAGACAGAAGTTGTGTCAGATGGTTAGCACTGCCCAGCAGAGATTATGTTTGATAATGCTTATCTTGACTTGGAGACAAAAACCTTTCTGCTCCCTGTTTCTCCTGGTGCAGTACAAAGTGTGAGCTTCCTGTCCTTTACAGAGACAGAAGAGTTGATCTACAAATTCATTGTACATTCAAAAATGAACTCCTTATGTTAACAAATTCATTGTACATTCAAAAATGAACTCCTTCTGTTACTGTAGCTTAGCAGCATCCCAATGAATGACAGCCAGCACTTTGCAGGGCTCCATCTTACTGACTACACCGAGTTGTAGCACAAGAGTTACTCAGAAGATGGGGAGATGGGTTCCTTCAGCTTTGCAACTTCTTGTAGGCAGAGCCACTGCCGTTCTTTCCCAGTACCTGCTGTTGGAGAAAATGAGCAGTCTGGCAAGAAAAGATGCTGAAACGCTGCTACTCTGTCAGTAAGGCTGCACTGACCACCACGTGCTCCATATCTTTCCAGTTGCTCCACCAGTCTGCCACCAGTCACCCAGCATTGATCCCCTTTGCAGTAGGCAGTGGATCTGGGACAAGAAGTTTGAAGGCTGAATCCAAACAGTTAGGATGAAAAAAAGAATTATTCCATCCACATCAGTGGTGATCTACCCTCTGGTGCTGAAAAAAAAGAAACAAAAAGCTCCTTTTTCTTTTGCCAACTGTAAGAAATGAGAACAATGAAGCACTGAGCAACAATGCTGAACTTCCAAAGAAAACAACATTACATGCAGACAGGCTTGGGCCAGATAAGCTGAGATTATCTGCATCCTGTATGAGAAGCTTTGCCAGGGAATCTGAAGCCAATCTTTGCTTCCATTTTGAAGCAGCACATCCTTATGTCGAAGACAAAACTGTAGAGTGAAGCATAGACTGAGTATCTGGGGAAAAAGAAAAATAAAATCATCCACCACTGAATACTAGAGTGTGTGAAGAGTCTTTGGGTGTTAACCACTACACCGACAACGCTTGAAAACCTCGGTTGTTGGAGAGCTGTTTTACCACCTGGCTGAGAGGTGGTGATAGCAATGGTCAGCAAAAACAAACCAGACAGAAAACTACTTACCATTACTCAGACTGTTCAATTTTTTCCACTTCATGTGTGAAGTTACTCAAAGATATTAAAAAAACCCAATCAAATAAAGAAAAAACCCCACCAAAGCAACCAAACCCAGGGCACAGCCTTGAATGTGAGCAGCTCCTTGTTTGTTGTGTAGCCAGGCCAGTTTACCAATACTGAATGCAAGGTGATAGAATATGGTCACATCAAATAAGAGGTGCCAAAGCAGGTAAATTGAATATATTTAATATATTTTAAGGTTTCCTTCCACTAGGTGATATGGAGTGGAGTGAGCACACATTAGACATGGCGCATTCAGGGTCAGGCAGCCCGGCCAAGTGGATTATACAAAATCATGCAGTAGTCCCTAAAGCCCCAGGAAGCTGTGGAAGTGCCAGCCAACATGAGCAGTGCCTTGCTGTGCAAAGAACTTGCTGTTATTCCGCTGGATGAGTTTTTACACTTTCATCTCTTGCATTAAATGCAAATTCACTTCTTATTGCTGTGGCGTGGTGGTTAGGAAGAGGCAGGGTATTCATCCACTTATTTCCCCATGGCACTCAGAAATGCATGATTTTTTTGACTGACCTTCTGTTTGAATTGCCGTGCCAGCCACAAAACAAAGGGCTGCTTTATGAGGTTGCTTGCCTTCGGGATTTTCTTATGATTTAACAACCCCGGCCACAACTCATAAAGAACAGAGCACGGCAGCTACTGAAACTTTCACTAAGGGTTTTAAATTACATGCAAAACCCTTGACAGCTTTCTGAATGCACGTTGGCATTTGATGGTGACGTTAAAAGCAAAATGGATGTAATAGCTTGTTAGAGCTCAAATGTCTTCACCAATACTTCCCGAGTGAGCAAGGGTGCTGGACACAGATCCTGCTTTTAGAAGGCTGCAGTGCTGGTTCCAAGGTAAATAATTGTGAATTATCCAACTGATAGCTCTGCTTAAAAAGAAAGGTACACTCTAATCTGAGAGAGAAGTCTTTACACCTTGCAAACCCACTTATTTGTGGTATCTGGATACACCTTGTGTGTTTATGAATAGTGGAGCTAAAGCACTCTTGTACATCCTACATATGCAAATAGTGAACCCAGGCCATTTGCAAAATGGGAAAGTATGGGTAAGATTAAAGCCTTCGCAGCATGCTCAGTTTTGCACTTGTCCAGTAATCACAGCCTCAGTGAAAATAACGTTTGAGGAGATCAGTCATGTTCTGAATGGAGATTTGATGCCTTACCCAGGACAGTGGATCATGATGCTTCTCTGATAACGGCTGGCAAGGCAAAGTCGTGCAAGACCTTGGGCTGCAGCCACTGTCCCTTCTGTAGCTGCCACATTCCTCTCCCACACAGCAGGGTGACAGTCATGAAAGACATCATTAAACACTTTGCATTACCAACACATCACCATAAGACACTGGCTGAACACTACATTCCAACAAATATAAGCATGCAGTAAAGCCAGTCCCTGAATCACATTGTAATGCTCATTTCATTACTTCCCAAAACATTTGTGATGAAGGAACGTAAGAAGTAATGTCTTAAATTTTCATTTCCTAGGGATTTTGAAAGTAGATTTATTAACTTCTGTAACAGCTTATTTAATATTGTAACCAGGGGTAAAGCTTTCTATTTGCTCTATATTATTGTAGAACATGTTATCGTTTGTAATCTAAATCCTCAATTTTGTGAGCATTTGATGAACACATGAAAGGTTTGTCTGTCTGAGTACTCTCACTGAGCTGAATGCATCCCACCACATGCATTTAAGAAATGTAACGTTGGTTTGTATAAACATTCTCAGGATATAGGGTTTGTTTTAAACATAATATGAGAACAGTCAATAAACAGTTGTCAAAGAAAGACTGAATGCTGCTTCCCCCACCAACTGCAGTTTCCCACTTCTTTAATCTCAAATAATTTAGCCAACAATAACCATCTCCCAATTTAACAGATCAGTTTTATTCCTTCAAGAATAATAACCACCAGGTAAACTCATTCTGTAAATCCAGCCAGTAAAAATCACATTTTTACATTGCTTGTAGCGAAGTGTTCGAAGTGAACTCTGCAAGATACCTAATAAATAATCGTGCAATCCTTACATTTTAAACCAATGGTTTAAAGCGGAATAGTTTGTGGAAAATACCGACTGGGTGTAATATAGCTTGGAGTCTTACCGAAAAAAATTCAATTTGTTAGTTCTCATTGCACACTTCCCAGTTTATTTTATAACTTAAAGACATCAGAGTGATCAGACAGGACATCGTTGTTCAGAGAGTTGTTCCATCACCTGATGACTCCTCCTCATCCTGGAGGGAAATGGGGGAAAGGAAAAGAGACCGGTGGGTTGAGATAGAAACAGAACTAATGAAATAATAATAATAAAACCAAGTATTAATAACAGTATTAATATAAAGTACACAGAATTATACTCAGCTGATACAGTGGTTGCAAGCTGTGATGGTCACAACGAGCAGGAGAATAAGGCTTGCGAGTAAACTGACAGGTGAGTCCCTCCGGGGATGGTAGCCACTGAAAAGAGCTGTCCCTAGCAAACCTCCCAATTTACAGTGAGCCTGATGTCTATGGTATAGAATAATTTTTGTTGGCCAGCTTGGGGTCAACTGCCCTGGGTTTCACTTCATCCATCCTCTTCACTTGTTTAACCCAACACCTTGATCACCACATACCAGTGCTGGCCAAAAACTAAACCGAGTGTCTCATCACCTTTCTTCCCATGAAATCAGGATTGCAGTCTTGGCAGAAATGCAGCTTTCCTGATTTCTGTGTTTCTATCCCAGCGAAACCAGGACACAGGATCAGCTCGGTCTATCCAGAGAGACAAGCTGACTTCATCAATAACCGAGGATGTCACATCAGGGAAGGAACGAGGTCACCACAACATGAAGGCACAAGCTGCATTGTGTTTCATCGCCACTCTCTGCTGTTCCCTGAAGAAATCCATATACTCTCTGCTTCTTTTTTCTCTCACTCCCCAGCTAATACACCAAGGACACAGAAAGCAGCTTAACCCTCGAGGCAGCTCACAGTAGCTTTTAACTTTCTGCCCAGCTTTCACATGATGTAAAAGTGACACAACTGGCTTGAAGTCCTCCAGCACCCCGCTGTTCGCTCCTGTCCCACGCTGACGTGATGGTTTTGGTGAGGACAGCCATGAGAAAGATCAAAGAACAGAGCAAGAAAAAAGAGGTGATGCACCTTCTTCTCTGTAAAAGCTCCCTCAGTTCCCCTGCTCCAGTTCAGAGCAGAGCCCCACGGGCACGTTGGTGCAACCAAAGGAGCGGTGCAGGAGAACGGTGAGAGTGCTTTAAGGCGATACCGCCGACTGCTTTGAGGAGGTTTCACATTGCATTCACCCTTGAGTCAAGCAGCAACTTAGCATATTTTTATCAGCAGGGAGCCCTGTGTACTTTGACTTTTAAAAGTCTGAGCAGCATAAGCAATAAGCCAGATGTGCCTTCTGTTAAATGCAGCCCCGTCAACATGGTTTCATTCTGCACTCCATTTGCGGTCCACGTAAAGCAGAGACTAAAGGACACAATGCCTCTGCCAAGGGAATTAATAATCAATTATGCATTTATACTGGCAGAGAATCCCATCATTTTATCACTTACTTAAATGACCAGAATGAGAGTAAATCTTTACTTTTATTTTATTACTATGACCTCCATCTTCCTCCTTCCCTCTGCCAGGAAGCTGGAAGAACTGCTCGATGGGGCAGGGCAGGGCCATACCTGCACCCCAGCTCAGGCAAGGACCAAGGACAAGAGCTTGTGTTGAAACACAACTTTCAAGGGTCAAAGAGTTCATCCGAGGACAGCAGACAGGATTTCTCATAGCTCTTTCTTCCAACCTAGCTGTTTGACAGCAGCCTGATCCAAGGTTACAGCTGCCCTACGTCAGGGCTGACCCAGAGCACCAGCAGGTAAAGCCCTGGGAGAGGCAGGGAAGAGGTTGCAGAACCTGTTGGTGCACTCGGCGCTGTGGCAGCCACCTTCCTTCCCCTCACCATTTGTCCACACACCTTACAAAGGTCCAGCTTCGGAGAGGCAAGTGCTGCGAAATGCCCAGTGTGCAGACACCATCTCCCACATGCAAGATTCGCCTTTAGGTGCTCAAGGGCCACCAACTTGGGGTGCAGTGCTCCCAACAGACTCTTCCTTTGCTGGGATCAAACCAGTGGGGCAACCATACGGTCACTGAGGTGGCAGGGTTTCAAAGATGGTGGCAGTCACTGCACTCATCTGGGAGTGTGGCTGGGGCAGTGGCATGGTCCTGGGAGAGCACAACAGGGCAGGACATGATCTGAGCAATCAGGTGCTGCAGTGACCTGCAGGGAAATGGTCTTTGGGTGATGGGCCCCTTTCGGGTGCTTCTCCCACTAAGGTTGGTGGCAGTGGTGGCTCAGGGCTGGGTAGACATCCAGGCTTTGTTGGCAAACTCAGAGGCAACAAGATTATGGGACACCCTAGGTCCACCAGAGCAGCAGTGTGGGTGGTGCACTCATCCTATAGGGTGATGGTAAGGGGTACTGTGAGATGAGGCTTCAGCCTTAGCCACAGGTGAAGGTATGTATAAGGTATGTTTAAGGTTATGTATATCACATAGGTTGCGATACCCCCAACAAATGGCTCAGAGCACTGACCAGTTTCAGGGTCCATTAATATGGGGTGCATGACCCAATCCAGGGCCCTCTCTGAGATCTGGAACATTATTTTCATTGAACAGCTAAAATCTGCTGAAGAGGTGGCCAAGGTCAGTCACATCTGACCAGTAAACGCCATAGCTTTGCCCAGTCCCCGCTGAGCAGTTCGGGAGTTGAAGGATAGGGACCACCAAGGCTGCAGAGGGGTCAGAGAAGCCTGCAAGGCCAACACCAAGCCTCTGGAGGCTGTCCAGGCTCTGGAGGTCACCCAGGAGCTGTGGAGAGGCAGCTGGAGTGGGGCTGTCCCACAGCAGAAGGGAAGCCAAGAGCCGAGGGTGTCAGTGGCACTGCAGGACATGGTTTAGTGAGTATGGTGATGTTAGATTGGTGGTTGGACTTGATGATCTTAGAGGTCTCTTCCAACCTTAGCGATTCTGTGCTGCTATGGCCTCCCAACATGGGCTTGATTCCACAGCACCCAAGCAAAGAGAGCAAAGCAGGTTCAGTGAGAGGGACCAAGTCTGGCCAAGAGTCCAGCAGATGCCAGATACGTCTGCAGCCAAGCCAGGAGGTCAGGATCAGCACAAGGCACATGGACAAACCTCAAGCATCACTCAGGCAAGGGCACAAGCTTGAATGATTCTTGAAATATGGGAAAGAGACCCCACATGGGTCTTTTCACAGCAGCTCCTCACACACACTCAGGCTTACCCATGGCTACGACTGCATCGTTATCAGAGCTTCCTCCAGCACAGGCAGCTTTAGCTTCTTAAGGAGAAGGGAGGAGGTTGTAGAGCTTAGTGGTGCATGCAAGACCATGACGAAAGTCTCCTCTTGTTCTTTGCACCCTCTTGTCATGCTGTATTAACATTTAAGACCAGGCACTTTGGCTAGGAGCATCTCGAGCTGACTGAGAGTTAGTGCAGGCTGCAAGGGAGCTGGTTGCAGCTTTGTGTTCCTTCACACAGAGCCTCCTCCTCTCTGCTCCCACTCCCCCGTCGTTGTAACTCACAGCATCTTCAGGCTTTAAAAGATGACATCTGCTTGATATTGGAGAGCTTTGCTATTTCTTGGGAGCTAACAGGGCACTCGGCTCTGGATAAATGTTATGACAGTTCCTCCTCCAAAGAGCCATCATTGTTCCCTCTCTTCAGGCTTCTAAAAAAGCATTGACAGCAGGCAGTTTAAAAGCTCAGGCATTTTTGTGGCCCACAGATAAGCTAATTGAGTATATCTATACCTGTAAACAAAGAAGGTCAGGGCTCATCCTCTGACCTGAGATGAAATGGGATGTCAGGGGTCCTGCTGATACAGCTGAGCATTACCCCTGTCCTTCTCCCCCAGGGTAGTGTGGCTGCTTCCTTCTGCTGACCAGGAATTGCTGCTGGCCCCTGACCTTCTCAGACCATGCCCAGCTCAGTCAGCAGAAGCCAACGCCACACCAAGAGCAATGCCAACAACTGAACACTACAGACACCCACAGACCAGTGTTCACACCAGCGTCTGGCCCTCTTTACTGGTTTGTGTACGTCCATCTGGTCCTTTGGGTAAGTATGTACATAGTTCTTTGCAGATTTTGATCCTAAAAACTGTTTCATTTTCTCCCGATTCCCAACTCAGAAAGGGGGAGTTTTCATTTACTTACCATCCATAGGTTACTGACTTTAAGTTCCCCTTTAAATGACAAGTTATGAGAGAGAAATAACTGGGGAAAAAAAATCCAGTCACAAATGAGGTCAGACTGGATGATTTCCTCATCCCTTTAAGCTCTCAGCATTTGAGGATTTGGGTGCTGACACTTCTGCCTTTTTCCACGCTTTTTTTTTTGCCTGACTCTGTCACTCGATCGCTTTGGCTGTGCTGGAGGTCCAGCATTGCCCCTGCACCGGGAGGTAGTAAGCATCACTTCAAAGCGGGAGGCAATGACCTTGGTTTGCAGGCATCTCGCTGTCCCCAGTGGCACCATCAGACAGCAGATACAGAGACTCTGTCCTTGATGAGCGCTTTTCCTACCATCTCTGAGCCAGAAAGGAAAAACTTTTCAATTTCACAGCCTGTGTTTCCTTTGTTAACCCTTCCCCACCTGCTCTCAGGGTATTTTTCTTCTTCCCAGTCTCCAAGAAGATTCAAACTGGAGGTTATATTTGCCTAATTAGCTGTAGGCAAATACGCAGTTTTGTAATGTTCAAAGAAGCTTTTTCCCCCTGAGGATCTCCAGGATTAGCCCTTTAGAGGAACAGCATCATCCACCACATAAATACACCCTGCTTGTGGCACAATCACGCTGAATGCATGGGAATGGAGAACTGCACATTAAAAAAACAACAGACACATATCAAAAGTGGCCAGTTATTTTTATTTATATATATATGTATAGATATGTATGTATGTATGTATACAGGGGGAATTTAAGACTGACAGCATCAGCTAGGAACACCAGAGCTAACATCCCTTCTACTATGCCACTATTTTAGGGATAGGTTTAACACAGGAGAAGAGGCTGTGGCACTGATACTACCTGGTGTAGTGCACCCAGCGAGAGAGTAGCAGCAGTGTTACTGCACACGCCACCTCTGCATCTCACCCATGCATTCAGACCTGAGGGATGCACTGTTTGAGACATCATCTTATCCTCCTGCCAAACAGCAAACGTCACCCAGTACACCGTGTTGGAATCATGTCAGGGCATTGGATGCGTACTTGGTGTGTGGCTTCATGGCAATTAGAGGCTGGATTGCAACACACATCGGTGAAGTATGTCTCTTCCAACACAGCTTTGGTTAACCCTGGAAATAGAGTAATATGGCCCTTGGTATGGACCACATAAACCCACCAGGGACTCTTTGGTTGCTGTATCGTGGCAAAAGGCTGTGCCACCAAACCACCTTTACTGTCACACCCTGCTCAGCTGGATTCAACATATCCCAAGCACACGTACAGTTTTTGGGCATGCATTCATTTGCAGGCATCTACAGGCCTTCACTGATGAGACAGAGAAAATAGCAGCTTCTGAGTATCCCAGCAGCATTTTCCTATAAGAATCACCATATGTTTTTCCATGAGGGAGAACACAATGCATTGAGCGAGCTACACTGCATGCACATACATCCCCAGGTAGAGCTTTTGGTGGTGGCAAGGATGAGGGGTGAATGGTGCCTTCCCTCTGGCAGCATCCCTTTCCAGCTCAGCCTTCATCCCAACCTGCATGTTGTCCACCCAGCCCAATCCATTTCAGTCCATAAAACCTAAATTCCAGGCATTTCTTATCAGAGAGATCCATTCTGCCAAACAGTAATTTGATTTTTCCTCTCCTTTCCAGTTACATGAGAGGTCGTCTGAAAATTAGACAGTTCCTCATCCAGTATTGAGAGAGAAGAGCTTACACTGCGTATTTTGAGCACTGTGATCATCTTCACCAATTTTACTATGATTTGTAAAATACGATGTTTTAAGGTTTGAAATTCTGGAATAATGGGGAAACCCAGCTTGCTTTCCATAACAAAGGTAACTTCTAGAGCTCATAACAGGAAAGTAGAGCAAAAATACGCATCCTTAAAAACATTTTAAAAAGGCACCTCAATCTTCTTTACTTTAAACATTTCACAGACTTTAATTCAATGTTAGGATTATTTGGGGTTGGACTCAGGAGATGAGCATCGGGAGATGACGGTATCACAGATGTGCACCAGGAGCAGTGCAGCAGCTCGTGAGTCATCTGCTACCCGGTTACTACCTCTGCTGATGGGGAAAAGGAGCAGCCTTGCATCAGGTTTACGAAGTGACTCGTCTTAATAAAAACATGTGAATGAATGCATGAAAAATAAGCCCTGAACAATGAGTTAACACAGGTTAAACCACTCATAAGTAGGTTTTCTTGGGGGAGGGGGGAAATCAGTTGAGTACAGAAACTAAACTGATCTCTTGATTTCCTGCAAAAGCACTGTTGTCAATATTTCACCATCTCTTTTCTGCCAAAACTTGCTTCTGCAGCCCAAAATCTGAGTACGAGAGTGAAACTTTCATATCTGGCTTTTGCATCAGTGAAGACTTCTGTGTAATCTGATGAAGAAGGCTTCTTCTTCTGAGTGGTACCCACACTTCACTTGCATGCTGCAGAACAAATATTGGCCAACCAGGAGAATATTTCATGGGTATTAAGCTGGGAAGAACATAGAAAATAATAACACATTGCATTTATACAAATCCCAGAAGTCAGTGAGCCAGGCTCAGAAGTGATTTCAATTTTGTTTTCTCAGTCTTCCTTCCGAGAGCCCCCATTTCAAATGGATATGCTCATAAATACTGTTTGTCCTAGAAACCTGCCTTCTAGGGTGGAGCTTATCCAGCCGTGGCACTACGGCGCTCCTGTCATGACTGACCCAAATTTACTACCTTGTCTCGGTTTCAGAACATCAGATATCAATGGTGCTTGTAAAACTGCAAGCGAGAGAGGAAAATTACTTGGGAAGTCTGATGCAATAGGGAGAGAACAAAAAAAAAGGAAGAGAGAAAATCACTGGTCAGGGGAACAGAGAACGGGCTGTGGACTGAACACGTTGTTTGCTGTAAATAAAACAGCGCAGGCAAACTGCCTTTTGCAAACACTGCAATTACTGTCTGGCTGCCCTAAATCTTTGCATTTATCTCGGGAGACTTCCTCTGCTGCGTAGGATTTTTCCCTGCTCTTCCTCAGAGCAATTTGTTCCCTGGCAGTGTTGCTTCGGTGCTCATTATTTTTATGTCTTGCCCCTTCATTTCCCGATAAGCAGGACAGCAAAAAAACAGCGGACAAAGAGGATGAGGAGCAGCTAAGGGAACTGGGGTTGTTTAGCCTGGAGAAGAGAAGGCTGAGGGGAGACCTCATCACCACCTACAACTGCCTCAAGGGAGGTTGTAGAGAGGTGGGTGCTGGTCTCTTCTCCCAGGTGATGGGGGATAGAACAAGGGGAAACGGCACCAAGCTGTGCCAAGGGAGGTTCAGGTTAGAGATAAGGAAGAAGTTCGTTCCTGAGAGGGTCGTCAGAAGCTGGAACAGGCTGCCCAGGGAGGTGGTGGAGTCACCATCCTTGGATGTATTTAAAGAGCGGGCAGATGAGGTACTTAAGGATATGGTTTAGTGGGTAGACAGGAACGGTTGGACATGATGATCTCAGAGGTCTTTTCCAACCGAGCGATTCTGTGATTCTGTGTGCTTCTGTGATGCGAGTGAGTCCACGCGATGGGGCAGTGACTCTTCAGTCAAGCCAAACATCTGAAGGTGTTTTCTGACAGCGAGTTCGCCCTGCGACCGTTTGAGACAAGTCAAGAGCAGAGGTGGCCTTTGGCGAAGGAAAATGATTGATGCAGTGCTCTGGCAGAGGGGAAAATAGGAAGAAAATGAAGGCAGAGACACCGGTTTTGTTTCAAGGAATTAATTGGTTGCACCCGAGAATTAGGGGACGCAGTTTGCTCCCATTTATAGAGCCAAGAGAATTTGACTCGGCTGCATCATGTCCATGCCAGAAAAGCACACACAAGAAAACGTGGCCGCATTTGCAAGATTAAATCCCGTCTAATGAGGTTTTCCAATGATTTTCCTTGGCTTATATGTTTTAACCAGACCCGAGTGTATCCAATGCTTGGGTCAGAAATTACAGTCAAAACCTTTTCTCTACTGTGTGGACCTGCATTTGGGCAGATGTTGGCCAGTAGCACTGAAGCTCAACTTTACAGAGTGTGGAAGCAACATTTCCTAGTGCAGCCAAGATCTACAAGCCCAGGAATTTAGGTTTATAGCTGTTTCTAGATGAGCCTATAACAACTACCTTCATAGATTTTTTTGTGGCTTTACATTATAAATTGAACATTAATTAGATAATTTTGATTTAGAGGGGTTTTTTGCTTGTAAAGTCTTTTTTTTCTTCTTTTCTACTCCATCCTGGATGCAGTTAAATGTTTCTCCTAGAATACGTGTATGCACTTTCAGGACTTCAGCACAACCACTGGCACAGGAAGATACTGAAGCATTTTTAGGATATACGAGAAGGATGCTCAAGGTACAGGTGATCAGGAAATTAAGTTTCGTGGTCTCAAAGCTGCTGAATCCACCCTCAGAATCTATGCAGCCAGTGATTTTATTGATCTTGATTTAGGTTTATAGATACTGTGTGATTATATTACTCCTTCAGATATGTTAACATGTACCTAGTTGGATGCTAACTGGCAGCAACGGGTCCACTACTGGATTTTCTCTCATTCTGTTCCTTAATTCACCATTAATACTTCATTATTAGTGTGACAGTAAAAAGCTTCGTTATTCATTATTGCTCTCACAAAAGCCAGGCACTTACCCCAGATAAATACTTAACAGATTCGAGCACCAGGACTAAAACCAACAGGGCATAGCAGAAAGTGCCACAACTCATTTCCCAGCTGATCCATCATCCTCCATCACAACAGCAACATTTATTTGTGTTTGGCTGACAGACACACACACACAGGTCGATCAGGATACCTTTGCCAAGCTGCAGGTACAGGATGCCTCACCGAGGTGACACCTCTGTGGTTCGGGTTCATCCTGCTTAACCGACCTGATGCACCTAGAAGTGGAGTTTTATGACATTCCTGAGCCTCACAGAATCACAGAGTCATGAAGGTTGGAAGAGACCTCTAAGATCATCACGTCCAACCATCAACCCTACACCACCATGTCCTGAAGAGCCACATTCACACGCTTCTTGAACACCTGCAGGATCCTCTAGGTGCTTGCTGCTGCCAAAAGTGGTGCTCCCGCTTGCTCCTCCTTCACTCCCAGTTCATTAGATTGGCAAAAAAAATCTCTGTTTGGAGAGGGTCTTGTTTAGGCAGTTGTTCTATCACCCGATAACCCTCCTGGCCCAAGGAGGGGAATCAGGAAAGGAAAGGAGACCCATGGGTTGAAATGAAAATAGACTTAATAAAATAATAATAAGAAACTAATATTAAGACCCATATTAATATAAAATACACGAAGTTATACACAGCTCATGCAGTGGTCATGAGCTATGCCCTCCCAGCAGTGAATGCTGGATGACAAACACTGTGACTGCCACAGCCCCAGTGCAATGGTCACAACGAATGGGGAAGTGATGCTCGGGAGTAAAATGATGGGCAAGACCCTCCAGGGGTGCAATCATTGAGGAAGAAGGGCCATCCCCAGCAAACTCCCCAATTTATAGTGAGTGTGACATTTATGGTGTGAAATAATTCTATTGGTAAGGTGAGGTCAGCTGCTCTGGCTTTCACTGATCCCAGCAAATTCAAACTGCTCGAGACCTTGATTCCTATGGCAAACTGCATGACAAAGCTGGACAAAATGAAACCAGAATGTCTTATCAGCTTCATTCCCATCAAATCAAGTGCTGTAGTCTTACCAGAAATGCATCCTTCCTGCATAGAAAATTGCTTCTATGACTCTATTTCAGCAAAACCAGGACAGAGAGGGGGGGTCTTATGTTTCCAAGTTTGGTCATTTTTTTCCCCTTTTTTTCTGGTTGGGGCAGTTTTCTGCTGGTTTGGGTTGTTTATTCAGGGTCAGATAAATGCCTTAGGTAGAGCAGCAGAAGTGGTGGGAGGTTGGGACTGTGGAAGACAGAGAGTCAATAGATAGGCTCACTTGTTTTAGGAAACCTTACTATGAGATGAGAGTTCAGCACAGTGTATAACATGAGAAGGATGGATACTTAAATGCATTAGAAAAAGGGCCATTTTTTCACATAAAACCTACACTGAGCAATGGAAAGGACAGTGCTTGGGGAGATTTCCCCCTATGCTTTCACACAGAATCACAGAATCACAGAATCGCTCGGTTGGAAAAGACCTCCGAGATCATCATGTCCAACCACTCCTGTCTACCCCCTAAACATAATCCCTAAGTCCCTCATCTACCCGCTCTTTAAATACATCCAGGGATGGTGGCTCCACCACCTCCCTGGGCAGCCTGTTCCAGCCTCTGACAACCCTCTCAGTAAAGAACTTCTTCCTTATCTCTAACCTGAACCTCCCTTGGCACAGCTTGGTGCCGTTTCCCCTTTCTCCCTGGGAGAAGAGACCAGCACCCACCTTTCCACAACCTCCCTTGAGGCAGTTGTAGGTGGTGATGAGGTCTCCCCTCAGCCTTCTCTTCTCCAGGCTAAACAACCCCAGTTCCCTCAGCCGCTCCTCAGAAGGCTTGTTCTCCAGACCCCTCCCCATCCTTGTGGCTCTTCTCTGAACACGCTCCAGAATCTCAACATCAGCCAGAGCCATGGAGTGGGATGGGGTTGGCAGCCTCGCCTGTACTCCCATTGTACAGATTTGGCATGAGGATTAATTCCCTTCTCCTCTGCCTTTTTCCTTCCCTGCCACCAAATCCACTCTGGTTATACCAATAGAAGTCTTGATTTATGTGCAGAAACCTGAAGGCTCTATTTTGGAAATCTCTGTGTGGTTTCCTATGTGGCCAGTCCTAATTTCTTGCACTGGGAGGGAAGTTTTGTTGTGCGCCGTAAGGGGAGCGGGACTGGGGGGCAGCTGCTCCCCAACTTCAAGCATTCTCCTATTCCTCTTGGTCTTCGTTGCAGAACTGCCCTTGCCCCTGTATTTTAAACCGATCAAACTGAAATACGCCCCAATTACTGTCTTTATGTCACAAAAGTTAAAAGGGCAATTACGGCGTATTTTAAATCCCAAGCAATTATCATTTGTTTATAGCAACAACTGCAATCCATTAAACAAATATGCCAGCACAATTGATGGGGTATCTGCAATTGTTAGCGCGCTGCTAAATTAGAACAAACCCATGGCGCTCTGGCCTGCATTTCAAGTGGGAGCTAGAGTAAATAGCAAGCCATTTTATTTATATTTTATATTTATATTTTATTTATTATATT
>NW_010171647.1:0-13747 GCF_000695765.1 Mesitornis unicolor | reverse complement strand
ATAATATATAATATCTATATTAAATTGGTAGAACTACAATGTAGTCATGTTGTTACGAGCCATTGCTCTGCAAACAAAAATAGCATCAGCATGAAATTTCAGACTGCATTGTAATTTGTCAGTGTACCATAGGTGTTCTTCAGTTTTGTGCACTTGATTCTGCAGCAGCGGTGGCTTTCATGTACTTTGTATTACACAAAGAAATTTCTGTGGACATCTGTGCACCGGTGTAATCTTGACAGGTGAACTCGAAACAAGCAGGTTGGGGTTTCTTTGTTAATTTTCTGTCAATTATCTCCTTTTTGTAGCCAAGTTATAAATTAGCGTTCTTATATGTTAGTTATAAATTAGTATTTTACTTTATTTTTTTTCGATATTGACCTTCTTAATACGTTTGAAATTTTGCATACATATCAGTCACTGAAATACTTATATATTCAAGTGCAAGACAGAGTCCAAAGCACATTGTGGAAGGTCCAAAACACATTATCGATGGTCCTGGGCCTGGAAAAACTCAATCATATATTTAACTGAATAGATCAGGGGATTTAAATACAGAACCTGAGATTAATCAGGCTCACACATGCTTGCAATATCTAAAGAGGTTAAAATAGCAAATGAACAGTTTTTAAATACGACGATAAAATCTGATATTTATCTTAGTGAGACAGTTATAGAAGCCGTTACCACATAATTAAGATCCTTTTGAATATGTCAAAACCAAACCCAAAAAAACTCCTCACTGAAAGGGGAAATCCCAGTGAGTTACATCTGGCAATTTTCGGCTGATTTCTATAATATACATAATAAATAAGGTGGTTTAGGGATTGCCTCAACCAAGCTTATTATTGTGCTTTAACGCTAATTACTAATACTGCAGTTGTTTCTGGTTTGAATACTGGAGCACTGCAATTGCTTCTAAGTTTAGTGCTATTTCCTTGGCAATGGCTGAGGGTAACAAGGCACATTACAGAAAATAGCTCATCACATGTTTGATCCTCCCAAAAAATGAAACTAATGGGAAGATGCTGGAAAATGCACCAGAAATTAAAATTGCAAAATACAGCTTATTTCATCTTCCATGCTGAAAGGCAGACTGAGTATCTAATACAGCTCCACTGAAGTATTTATTTAAAGAAAATCTTTAACCTTGATAAATTACTGAAGAAATCCCATTAACCCTTTGACATGCACGGGACAGCTGTCATGCTTAAAGTCGCGTTGGGAAGACTTACAGATTTTGGAAGTATTTTTACATGCTTTCTGTGAGTTATACTAAAATAAGCTTTTCTCTATTTAGGGAACATCTAGATTTCTTTGACACACTACCCCAGAACTGTGATTTTCTGCTCAGAATGGTTCACTGGGCAGAGTTATCTTCATTTACTGCTTTGTGAAGGTATTTCAGAGACCGCCAGAGTTGGAGCGTGGCTGCTCCAACAGCTGAGAAACACCGCTCCTGATTACAGCCCACATATTTTCAAACTTAAATAGGTTAAGCAGTTGTGTTTTGAATAATTTATTGTAAGACAGATTTTTCCCTGCACAAACAAGGTGTTGGAAGATGCATAGCACTGCTTTGCGATTCAGCCGTGTTATTCGGCTCCCCAAAAGAGTTGAAAAAACTATTCCTGTACTGGGCAGTATGGCTGTTTTTATCAGCTTTTCCAGTCCAGATATTGATATGCACAGCCAATTTCTTTAAATCCTCATGTGGGACTTTTTGGTGCAATACACTTTAGGGCAGAGATTGGTTGATTTTTGTCCCGTCTCCTGTGCTCCATTGAATTTTCCACGTTTTGGTGTTTTTCTCTGGATGGAGATTGCATCCAAAGAATTCATAAAACACACTGATCTCATATAAACATATGATTGTGTTGTGGTTTAGGGCTGGACCGGCCACTAAACCCTGGACAGACGCTCTCTATTAATCCCTCTGCCCTCCCCAGAAGGGAAGAGAAAAGAGAATAAGGGAGAGAGACTTTACGGGTTGGAAAATAAAACTAACAGGTTTAATAAAACAATAATACTGATACTACAGGATAATAATGTAAATAGGAAAATAGTGACCTGTATACAGATATGTACAAATATATCTACAAAAACAATATAAAATCCTCCCCCAATGACGATGACGTCCCCAGAGGCTCTGGGAGCACTGGAAAAGTCCCAGTCTGGATCCAGCAGCAGTGGGAGCTGATGCAGGAACACAGGGATCAGGATCAGAGACAGACGAAGCAGCAGAGTCTGCTGGGACTTGGGCCATTGCAGGGGTGGAGAGGAAAGGAAGGGTTCAAAATGGAAGGGTCCAGACCCTGGTGATCCCTGGGCTTTCCACCGAGTATGGCGTGTGTGGGATGGAATACCTCGTTGGGCAGGGTTGGGTCCTCTTTCCCCCACAGGTGCAGACACAGCACCCATGGTGAGACAGTGACCTTGAGATTATCTGTAGCAGCACACACTGTCTGGGAAAAACATGCTGCTAGTTTTCAGCAAGTTCAGTCACTTAAAAGAAACTGAGCTGAAAAGTAAAATCACTAAATAGAAAATTAGTTCTATTTAGCTCAAACCAGGACAGATTGCATTTGCAAAAATAAATTACAGAACTGATGTTCCAGAAAGTCTACTTTATTTGTGTAAATGAAAGCTTGAGTCCTAAAGTCTTCGGGTCTCACTCAAATTCAGAGCTGAATATTCATCCGGGGTAGAAACTGCGCTGCATTCATTTCCAGTATATGGAGATCAGGCATGCAGGGGTTTTTTTAGACTTAATTAATAATCTGGTAGTGGAGTTTTAATCTATATTTCAAGATGATACAAACCAAAAAGGCTCATGGTAAAAATGTAAATGTGGCAGCAGACCCTTAAGCGCTGCATAATCGTGAATCAGGCCGACTTGCAGAGAATCTATAATTCATGTTGTAGGTGATCGTCATCCATTATGCATTCTCTCTTTTTTTAAAGGCACTCACTGTCTACTTCGGGGTTTGTCAGCACTTGCATATTATAAACATCATTTATGAGGGCTTGCTAATTATTTCCAGAGGCATCAGACCAAAAAAGATGGTAGCACAACTCCTTAAAGACAACTCAATGGGTTGATGTTTACCCAGTCCCCAGCTGCTGGTGCAAACATCACGCATTTCAAGTTGAGTTGCCTTCGTTTATGCATCCTCTGTGTGCAATTTTCACAGCTGATAAAATCACCTTCTCATTTGCAATTGTGTACGCTGAAAGTAATTGCGGTCAGGGCCCTGTAATGGCGTTTTTGTGAAATTATTCTTTATGCAGTCGAGCAAATTGCTCTTCATGATATCTTTTCTGTTCAAGCAAACTCTTTTCCAGTTTGTACACAAAAACCTCATGCACAAACTTAGTGTTGGTGACCAAAAGAAGACAGAGGAACGATGTTCAGGATAACATTGTGTTACTATGGCCCCACTGAAATAAGTTATAAGGCAAGAATTTGCAGTTCAGCACATGCTGTTTAAAGAATCTACATTGGAATAACATCTGTGATTTATTTAAGCTCGAATCTGCAGAAAAAGCCCTTTAAAAATAGCAAAAAGTTCCCAGGGTGTGGAAATTATAATGCTAATAGACCTAAGTGGAACAAAGGATATTAGCTCAAGAGCAATTTGGAAATAGGTGTTCTGCCTGGCCATGATAATTAAGGTAATAATGACACAGCTACTCAAAATAAGTTCAAAATGCTTTACCAACACCAGGAAAAGCTGAGCACTTCTAGGTTTTCACAGATGTGCGAGGTCAAAAATAATTACAGGGGCCTGATCAAAAGCTCATTATTTCTCTATGGGTCTCACCAATAATCCTTTCTGTATTTGTGTTTCTTCCCTTATTTATTAGCTAAATACAGTTATATTTTAGGTTTTGCTAAATAGTGGGGATAATGACAGCTGATGGTCTTGGGACTGGGGGAGGTCTGTGAGTGGTCTGGGTGCTGATGGGGGCCAGTGCAGGTAAAAATGGAAAAACAGAGAAATACAGGGTGATTTCTATCCATCTGCCCACGTTTGTGCAAAGTTCTCCTTTTATGTACAAATATTATGCATAATTTTTTGTGTCGTTTCAATTAGAATAATATGGGGCGGTTCAGTCTCCTAGGCAAAAGGTCTACCTTCTAAGTAAGCATAATTTCAGCCAAATTTTAGCACTACATATCATCAATTTTTTGTGTTCCGTGACTTCCTACTTGTTCTAGACCTCTTAGTGTGAAGACAAGAAAGTAAAGTGTATGTCTATATGTATATTTGTATATAATTATATATTTAAGATAGCAAGTTCATTTTAAGTGAAAACACTGCTTAAGAACTGGAGAGTCATAATGAAAAAGACAATTAGTTGGCAGTTTGAAAGAGAAGCTCTTTCCAATGGATTGCTTCAATTGCAGCAAAATTACACTTTCTGAGAGAAATTTCTTTTTAGGGGGAAGGAGGGGAATTGCCAATGAGCCCCAGGTGTCAGGATTCAGTCACCAGCTGTAATGGTGCCCTAGCAAGTTATCTTAAGCAGTCTCTCAGACACTTCCTCCTCTTCTTCATAGCCTTACTTGTTCCATGAGAGAGGAATGGCTTTGCATGGTGTTTCTAACAATTTTCAGCCGCTTCTAAAGGTAAGATGCAGTTTTCAGTTCCTTATGGCTTTGTTACCTGTCTGGAGTAAAATTTTTGCATGTAAGAGGAATCCAGAGAAATCGAGAAAGTGGTTAATGGGAAGTGGATAACGGCTGTGGCAGAGGAGCATAGCCTAAGGTACTTGAGAGCTTAAGGTAAAAAGGCAGAAAGATGTTAAATCAGATGCTGGGGTAATGCTGGAGCTGCTGAGGCAGAAAGATGAGCCTGTTATGAGCGTTTTTAGCTATAAGCATCCTTCACAAAGATGTGGTTGTTCTAAAAGGCCTTTCTGAAACTGAGTTTTCTTGTGTGGCCTACCCCAGGCTTCAGCATGACTCCAACTTTGCTCCAAGCTGTAGTCTGCTATGGACCTGTTTGGGTGTTTTGTCTCCTTATTTTAAGTAGAGTGTACATGTAAAGAAGCTGTTGGAGATACAGGGTCTTGGGCAAGCATATCTTAAGGAGGTGCTGCTTTGTAGAAAAAAATAAAAGCTCTTTGTAGGATAAGAGGAAATGGCCTTAAGTTGTGCCAGGGGAGGGTTAGATTGGATATGAGGAGAAATTTCTTTACTGTAAGAGTGGCCAAGCACTGGCAGGGGCTGCCCAGGGCAGTGGTGGAGTCCCCATCCCTGGAGGGGTTCACAAACCGTGTGGATGTGGCACTTGGGGCCATGGTTTAGTGGCCATGGTGGGGTTGGGTTGTTGGTTGGACTTGATGAACTTGAAGAAATTTTCCAACCTTAATGATTCTATAATAAAAGTGTTGGTTTAAGAGATGCAAGGGATGCCTCTTCGAGCATTGGATGTGCAGATTCCCTGTGTTGTAAAGGTTCTGGTGGCTTCCCAT
The DNA here is from genome assembly GCF_000695765.1 of Mesitornis unicolor. Lineage (NCBI taxonomy): Eukaryota > Metazoa > Chordata > Aves > Mesitornithiformes > Mesitornithidae > Mesitornis > Mesitornis unicolor. Next base: position 8,266 of record NW_010171647.1, on the reverse strand, counting down.
GGCATTTAATGTGGAGAGAATTCCCAAGCTGGAGTATGGCTTAAGAAGCATCCATACAAATGTGTTGTGTGTGATCGGGAAAGGTGGTTTCGAGGGTGCTGGGGGAGTTGCAGTAATGTCCCTATGGAAACCGCCCTAAAATGAGGGAGCTCATAAAGGTGTGTGGTGCTTAAACACCTCTGAAGAGAGAAATAACTCAGTTACGAACAGTTTGAATTGTGTGGCCTTACTGCATGTTTTGTGCTGTGATGGGAAGTCAAAGCTCATTAGTAAAATAATGCCCCTCCTGCTAACTGAATGAGATAGAAAAGCTACTTTGAATGCACCTATAAGATGCTTGAGTAAGGCTATGTGGTAAAGTGTGTATTTAAACAGTCAAAAATCGGTCTTTCAAGTGATTGCCAACAGACCTTAGCCAAGTTTTGGGTTTTTAGTGTCTGACTTAAGCTGCTAAATGTTAACACAGTACTGATTTTAGTGCAATGTATTTATGCATTAAGCCTTTTGAATTGAGCTGAGAATTTGGTCATGGTAAAACACAGCTTTCTTGGAAAAATTGTCCAAAATAGCCCATTTCAATAATCACTTCTAAGAGTTTTATCAGGAATTGCTCAGTGCCTTGCTGCAGAGTGGCTTTAACTCTCAGGATCTGACCGTCATATTAATTTAGTCCTGACTGTCAAAGCACAGAAAAGTACAATACATTCAGGCTACTTAGTGCTCTTATTTTCTTTCCATAGCTGTAGAAATATTGTGGTTTTATGTGTGCCAGTTGTAAGAACAGGCTCTTGGCTCCTCCATCTGGTTACTGACTACACAGTGAAGTGGTTTACTAAGGGCTGATCGTAAGGTGAAAAAAACGTACTCTTATGCAGTTTATTGTGCTTTGGTGTTTGTTTTTTTTAATTGAGACAGTGCTGTGGTATCATAAGACATTTTCTACAACTTTCAGAAGAAATATACTGTGAAGCAGTGTAATTATCTGGCTGTATACATTCTCTTGCCACCCTGACCTGTCATTTAGGAAACACTCGGATTGTATTCAAAGCAGTGACAAGAAGCAATGCGCTAATTTTGGGGGACTTGGTAATGAAAGCAGTGAGAAAAGCTGACACTGTTTATTATCTTGTGAAGATATTCAAATCCAACTTACATAACTGCAAACAGCCCTCCCAAGAGCTCCCTTGGGAGATGAATATGGATGTTATGGTGCCTCAGGATAATAATATGCATTTGCAGGAACCGTCTTTGGAAGACATCCTGTTAACAAGAAACACAAAAATGTATTTATTTATTTTATTTTACTTCATGTTTAAGTAATATGGGAGGTATGAATACAGACTGGCATTGATAAGGATTGCTCATATTTAGGCCATTACCAGGCAACTGAATGCCTACATGGGTCTGGACCACCCCAAAGACCAGTGTTTAGTGTCACACCTACCCCCTTTTGAGGCTGTTCTCCAATCTCCTGTCCTCCTTTGACTTCCTCTGTGATTTTTTTTTTGTGGGTTTATCCAATCTCTTGGGTCTTATTACTCAACACGCAGGTGCAAACATGCAGTGCGCATTCCAGCTGCATGTACTCAATCATAACTTACTGTGCAAGACAACTGCTTTGCCAAAAAATAGACAAAAACAAAAAGGCAATGGCTCATAAAGTGTTTCAAAATTTGTGGAAACAATTTAATAAGGCCTTGAAGGACAGGTTATCAATATTCTGTGCTTAGCCATTTTATTGTGTGTGAGGTGGTTTCAGTATGTAATTAAAACTTGAATATTCACAGTAGCAGTAAAATCTGTTGCCTGCAATACTCGCCATTGCTATAGTAAAAATGGTAATTACAGTTAAGCAATCTGGAATGATGGCTTTACTGTCCTAGAAGTAAAATTAGTGAAAAAATGTTTCTATGCCAAAGGTCCTACTGTAATGGAGGTGCTAAAGTAGGACACATTGATCTAGGGGTAGAGGTTTTATTATAAAGACACTGTTATAGAATTACAGAATCATTAGGGTTGAAAGAGACCTCTAAGATCATCCAGTCCAATCACCATCCCAACCCCACCATGGCCACTAAACCACGTCCCCAAGTGCCACATCCACGTGGTTTGTGAACCCCTGCAGGGATGGGGACTCCACCACTGCCCTGGGCAGCCCCTGCCACTGCTTGCCCACTCTTTCAGTAAAGTAGTTTTTTCTAATATCTAATCTAACCCTCCTCTGATGCAACTTAAGGCCATTTCCTCTCATCCCATTGCTGCTTTCTTATGAGAAGAGCCCAACCCCCCCTCACTACCCCCTCCTTTCAGGAGCTGCAGAGGGGATAAGGTCTCCCCTCACCTCCTCTTCTCCACTTGAACCCCCCAGCTCCCTCATTGCTCCCCATCATTCAGCTGCTCCAGACCCCTCCCCGGCTCCGTTGCCCTTCTCTGCCCACGCTCCAGCCCCTCAATGTCCTTCTGGGAGTGAGGGGCCCAAAACTGACCCCAGGATTTGAGGTACATCTCATCTGAGACACTATAACAGCTTGCTGACTCCATGGACTCCAAGTTTGTTGTCACAGTGCAGTTGCCTCCATCCCCTAAGAAATGCAGAATGATGAGGATGAGAGAAATGGCTCCTCCTGATCCAAATGGATCTGCTTCTGCTGCCCAGGTTGCAAAGCCAATGTTAGTTAGCTTTAATCAGGGTGAGAGCTCTGATGGCACAGCACGGTGAAACCCAGTCGGTAGTGGGGAGTGATGTATACACCCCACACTGACAGAGAATTTTGTGCTTATTTATGGAGCCTGGGCTGGGCACTGAACTAATTTCTCCCAAAACTGAAGGTTAATGTGGATTTAAACAGACAGCATGGTGGAAAGTGTCTCAGGAGAACACGTGCTGTAATGTACTGACCTGACCTTTCAACTTCTTCTTTAAACATATCTTAATAAAAGCTGTTATTAAGTTTTATCTGTAAGAATTTAAACCTTCAGTTTGTTAAAAATAATGAATTGTATGGTCGGTGGCACCTTTAATGTTTTTGGATCACATACTTTATGAATATTTTAATATTCAGGCTGTTGTTTTATAGAATAAATCTTGTCGAATTTAATTATACCCTGTGAATGAGTTTCTGCTCAAATTTGGCTTGCTGGGCACATTCAGCTTTAACCCAGACAGTTCAGTTTTCACAGTGTTTATTAGGGATGTGGGATGAAGTACAAACCAGACCATTATTTCAAGGAAGTTTATCACGAATGTAGTCTGGGTTTGGTTCGTTTTGCCTGTTTCGATTGTTTGTTTTGTTGTTTTTTTGAGTTTTTTTGGTACAGTCATGTACCACTTCAAAGTCTTTCTGAATAACTTCCATGAACCACCTGGTCATCCTCACCTTGTAAATGTTCTGTCTCTCTCATTGGGAAATTATCTGTACAGTACACTGCGCTATGAGCCAAAAATTTGGGATTTTAGGACTTTGTTTCCACCTGGAAGGGTTGATTGCAGCCAGCATTTCATATTTTTAATGTATATTCATTTCGCTTTACAGAAATAATGTAAAATATCTGCCTCTTGGATGCATTGTGTTTAACACTTTTTTTTTTTTGGAGGAAAAATTAGAGCAATTTATCTCAAAAGTATTACTTAAAGCTGCTGCCAGAGTGCTTGTTTTTGGGATCTGCCTGACTCTTCATTCAGCTTGTGTCTTTTTTTCTTCCCCTTTTCTGGAATACTCCCACAGCTTCACCTCCCACTGCCTGGCCCCAGCATTTGAGTTCAGTGGCCTCATTGTGTTCTGTGATGTTTCTCTTAAACTTAACCACACACAAAAAGAAGAATATAGGTTATTTTTTTCTCACCAAGTGCAACATCAAACATCCAAATTGAAATGACATATATGAAGAAAAAACATCAAGGCACCCTAAGAGGATTTTGTACCTAAATAACACAAGAAAGATGTGACACATGAAAGAAATACAAAATCCCTACTTCCTCTCTAGGTTCAAATCCCCATCATCTCCAACTTAAAGATCTTTAAGACATCTTTAGCCTGGGAATTTATCATCTTCCTGAGCATCTCTTCCTACCTTTTTTCTGCTCATCTTGTCTTTTTGGCTCCTTTGAGAGTGGGATTTAGAGAAATCCTTGTCTTTTTATAATTTATCTTTCTTGTAAGTGATGTTTTTTCCTATTCATTTCAAAGCCCAGCTGCAATTCTTCATAATCCTCCTGCTCAAGTTAGTATCTATTAGCACTTTACTGGAGATGCTGTCCTAGTGAATAGATGATGAACAAGCAGAAATATTTTATTTAACTTTAATGTATCTTTTCATCTTAATATTGATGACATAGGAATAAGATACAGGCATTTTATAGTCGAAACAGAAAACAAGGGGAACAATTTAGAGTGATCTGAAAATATACAGATGATATACTGACCCATCACACTTTCCACTGACATATGAATTTGATCGGTGAATACAGTGAAATGACACTTCATGTAACTTTGACTTTGGTTTCCAGTATTTTCCCATGTTTTTCTTTGCTATGATTAAAATTTTAAGCTACCCAATTTATCTTTAACAGCTTACAGCTACACTTTAAAGTTCAAAGTCTTCACATATGTTTCTCTGTAATGTTAGCGAGCGAGCGGTGTTCGGAGATTTTTGCATTGTAATCTGAAAATGATTTCTTTTTTTTTTTTTGGTTCTGTGTGGAGAAATCATTATTTAGAAATTACACATCCCTGGTGTTTCTATGGAAACACTTTCACCTTATGCTAATGAAATACAAATTATGGAGAAATAAAGTCTTTTCTTTTAGCATAGAGGAGTATTAAGCGAGTATGTTTTTTGCAGATGGGAAAAGTTTAATGCAGATACACCCAGTCTCTCAGTGCAGATTCAGAAATGGGTCAGGTTCACCCTGTTTAGTGTTGAATTCCAGAAGCTGGATGGCTTACTATGAAGGTAAAATAATCATGGTCTTTACTAGCAATGATATGTCAAAGTCCTTTATTCCAGGCCTCTGGGCTCAGCAAGCACTCCATCTATGCATGCTTCCTGCTTCAAATAACATTTTTGGGGGTTTTTTTGCCTTATTTGACCTGATATAGTGAACATTTACCCACTGTGATAATGTTATTCTTCCCAGCACCAGGGAGTAGGAGGTAAAAGCTGGTAGCACTACTACTCTAACTAAGAGGTGCTGGGTTTATTCTCAGTTCTACCACAAGGGTAAAGCACTGATCCATTTTCTTGCAAGGGATGGCAATTTATTTTTATTATTATTTTATTTGTCATGGAGTTCTTCTGTGGGAAAAATGGGAAGAAAGACGAAGTTCTGTTTAAAACGTGTTTTTATTTTGGCAAGTTCTTCACCTTATCACAACGAAAAACCCCAAACTGATCAAATATATAATCTATTTTTATAAGACATGTTCTCTCTGATGGGTTTTTTTCAGTACTCTTGGTCAGCAGTTTCACTTGAGTAGAATTACTTCCACAAGAAGAAATCGTATATAATCTGCCATGCTTTGTCACCTTGATTTTTCATAGTGAAAAGACTTTCCAAATCACTTTTCCATTGCAGGAGATTTGTGTTGCTGGATAAAGGCCATCACAGAATCACAGACTGTTAGGGATTGGAAGGGACCTCCAAAGCTCATCCAGTCCAATCCCCCTGCCGGAGCAGGAACACCCAGATGAGGTTACACAGGAAGGCGTCCAGGCGGGTTTTGAATGTCTGCAAAGAAGGAGACTCCACAACCTCTCTGGGCAGCCTGGGCCAGGGCTCTGTCACCCTCACTGAGAAGAAGTTTCTTCTCCAATTGAAGTGGAACCTCCTGTGTTCCAGTTTGTGTCCGTTACCCCTTGTCCTATCATTGGTAGTGTTCAAAAACACCAATAGGATCATTTTTGGTAATATAAAGAGCTAATCAAAATAGAGATTATTTTTCCTAGTTATGGACATAACATAGATGCACAGGCCTTTATGAAAGTTGATTTTAAAAATAAAACATTGAAGTGCTGGCATTACCTCATTCAGTGTGTGCAAATGTGGATTTGCAGGGAAGTGTTTTTCTCTTTACCTCCTAGGACATTCAATTAGGACTAAATAAACCATTCCAGCAAGAAATTAATTATTTCAAATTACATTAAAGGTCAAACATTTTATTCTGTATTATATTCCACAGGCACAATATTTCAGTGTTTCATAGTAAGAGAAAAACTTACAGGTACAGTAAGCTCTAATAAGTGCTGAGCATAGTGTATATGGTTGGAAATAATACATATGCTTAGAAAATATAAGTATTTTCATGCAGTAATTACCTATAACATCACTTTGGGAGTCGCATTGAGAGGTTTAGGTTAGACATTAGGAAAAACTTCCTTTAAAGTGTTATCACAGACTGGCACAGGCTGCACGGGGCAGTGGTGGAGTCACCATCCTTGGACATATTTAAAAGCCATCCAGATGTGGTGCTCAGGGAAATGGATTAGAAGTGGGCATGGGAGAGTTAATTAACGCTTGGACCTGATGATCTTAAAGGTCTTTTCCAACCATAACAATTCTATGATTCATCCGACATGTCCCTGTGCTTAAATGTTATGGGGAAGAACTACCGGTGGCTGTCACTAGGAGATGGGGCCAGAGGGAAATATCAGAAGGTTGTGGTTAGATTTCAGAGACCTACACCAGGACTTCATCCCAGCCTCCATATCCTGGAAATTCTTTGGGCTATAATTAGGTTTTGGGGTATGTGGGAAGTAAACAAACATTCACTTAAACCTTTTCTGCCCATCAGTGTACACTCCAGTGTATGTGATATTTGGGGTAATATGTTTCCCTTAGAGCTCCAGCTCCTCACCTATCCAAATGAAGAATTAACGTGACATGAACACAGCAGAGAATTGTGTGAGAAAATAAATTAATGTCCCTTAAGTACTAATTAATTTATTGGTGCTGCACAGTTTCTAGTCACGTACAGAGCCTAAACTAATTTATTCTACTTGTTTTTTTATATCTAACATTGCATGACAGAGACCATACTTTATTGCCAGCATTGTAATACAAGAATTAATAAATACACATAGTTATCTGTTATTGCTCAGAGTCACGAGTAATGAACATCTTGTATATCACATTGTGATGGCTGTGCTTGTTTATCTGTCTTTGGCTGCTGTACTACTGAGATTACTTTCTGTTATCCTTGCTTTGTAATTTATTTTTCCCTTGTTTTAGAAGCTCTCTTCTCTAACAACTGCCGTGCATGTCTCTTGATGTTAAATACGAGTTACAGTGCATTAAATCTGCTCATTATTTTGAAACGTTTTGCATAGATTTTTGGTAATAAAGTGTAGCTTATGCATTAGGAGAAAGGAAATTTTTGTGCATTTGGGTCTTGAAAAGCAAGTGCAAAGCTGGGCAGGAAAAAACCCCATAGAACTGAACAGAGGTGGCTGACTTGAGAAGCCACGAGATTTACCCAACAACATTTCTAGCTCATGCCCAGTTGCAATTGGGTGAAAAATGTGTTACTTTTTGAGCTGATCCTTGCAAAAAAACTGGTAAGGATCATGCATGCTTATTTAAGCAAGAATTTGACTGTTTTCCTTGGGATCTTTGGTCCCAAAGCCTGATTCCCAGAGCTCAAACTCTCTTAACAGGAAAGCTTTTTTCTAAAGAGCACTTATTTTCTCAACGTGATTTGAATCTCTTCCCCATCCTACTTGAAGAATTTCTCCGAATATATCAGAAGCTGCACAGTTTTCTCAAATACTTTGTCAGTCTGCTTTTTTACCTCTTAACTGACAATACAATATTCAGAGCAAACCTTGAAATCATGCAGAATATTCAGAATATTCACTCAAAACAAGAAATTTTAATGTTCAATTTAATTCTCATCTCTACAATCTGCCTTAGTTTTTTCCTGGTCTTTTTATACTTCCTCATTCCTTTCTTCTTTTGCTGCATGTCAGAAAGCAGACCTCGGTGTGATGGTTCTTTAAATGCTTAATGATTCTGGTAAATATGAAATCTGTACACATTTTTATTTTTTAGTCTTATAAGACACCATGAGATCCCTTCATTTGCCACAAAAATCCTGGAAATCAAAAGATAATACCTGCCTAGCAGGAAATAATAGTGCTTAAACAACATATTAGCTCAGGAATATGATAGACATTTATGTAAATTTTTAATTTTAATATATAAATTTATGAATTAAACTTATTTAATTAGATTTATTTGAATTTAATTTAATTTTAAATTTTTTATTTT
>NW_010171646.1:0-505 GCF_000695765.1 Mesitornis unicolor | reverse complement strand
TATAATAATATTTCTATAAGTGTGAAACCTTGAGCTGCTAAGGGCACTAATTATAGAGAACAATCTGATTTTTATAACCAAAAGTAAAGAAAATATTTATTCTGAAGTTAGAAAAACTTTTTATGAGATTAGGGAATTTCTTTCACATTTTGAGGAAGCTTTGTGAAATCTATTTGTACTTTTAGCTCAGTGTATTCAGCTGTTCGGATTTTTGCACTTGGATATGTGTTTCTCAGAGTGCGTCAGTGGTTTTAGAACCATCATATATCAAATTTGTGGGGTTTTTTCCTCACTCACCTTTGCACGTTTCTTCATAAGTTTTCTATGGGCCTTCTCTGGCCCTCCTGTGTAATTACATGACCAAGACAGCTTTAAATCTACCTGCTTGAATTTTCTTCTGTATCTGACAAACTGATAGCTGCAACTCAACACCTAAGGTTTAAAAAAGAGAAAAAAGGTTATTTTTTCAAAGTAGCTGATGTAAAAAGTTTGCTACAAAAAAAAA
>NW_010171645.1:28512-28773 GCF_000695765.1 Mesitornis unicolor | reverse complement strand
GAGGGGCGGTTGTCGGGGACCGTAGGTGTCTCTGCAGGGAGGGGAGCCCTAGATCTATGTCTATCTGTCTGACGGCCCGCCGGGGAGCAGTCGGAACGCTGCGTTTGACTGTTTTTTAAAGGTGTGGGGGTTTTTTGTTTGTTTGCTGCTTGTTTTTGTTTTCTTTCTTTGTTTTTTTGTTTGTTTGTTGGTTTTGTTTTTTTCCTCTTTTCTTTCACGTATCGCAAGCTGAGGGAATCGTCCGGAACCGGCCCGAGCGGC
>NW_010171645.1:0-28481 GCF_000695765.1 Mesitornis unicolor | reverse complement strand
CGGGAGGCGGGGCTCTCTTCCCCTTCCCTCCCTTCTCTTTCATAACAGATTTGCTTTAATAAAGCATATATGGATGGTATAATCTTTGGGTTATTCCTTCTGTTTTTTTTTTCTCATAGATTCTTCTCTCTCAAAGTAGCTAAGAAAGTACAATGGGAGTTCAAGGACTTTGGAAACTGCTTGAATGTGCTGGAAGACCTATAAACCCAGAAACGCTAGAAGGAAAAATCCTTGCTGTTGGTATCCTTCAAAAGTAAAGCTGAGGAACCAAATTTGTGAGGGAGATTATTTTAACTATTTCGTTTATTTCTGCATCATTAGCTTTTTTCTTTTTAAATCATGACAGTATCTTGATAAGTCAGCTTTAAGCTTTATAATATGGGGAATACTAAGCTTTTTTATCTTTTAAAAAAGAGACTTTTTAGTAGGTTTCTTGTGCAAGTGTTGGGCTATAGGATTTTGTGAAATAAATGTACTGCTTTCAGTAGGACTGTAAGATGAAGAAGTTTAAATACTTTTGCATTAACATTCCTATCACATATACATGGTTAAATGCTGAAAAGATGTGGGAAGAAGTTATCCTTCATTTAGTTGTAAATGTAACTGGGGAGATACTACTTGTGGCATAGTTGTTTCAACTCTGCGTTTTGTCCAGGGCGATAGGTGCAAGAATTTATTGTCTGAAGTTCGTAAGTATTTGGATAACCTTGGCTTCAATAAGCCAAGCCTGAAACAGCGGGCAAAAGCCTCTCAAATATGTGTACGTTATAGAAACTATTAAATGGTGTATGTGTAGGATAGCACATTTTTTTCTCTTAACGATTCTTTAAGATATCAGTATTTGGTTGAACCAAGCAATAAAGGGAGCCAGAGATCGTGGTGGTAGTTCTGTACGAAATGCTCACCTCCTCACTCTCTTCCATCGACTCTGCAAGTTGCTGTTTTTCCGAATTCGGCCTGTTTTTGTTTTTGATGGAGAGGCACCCCTTCTGAAGAGACAGACCTTGGTAAGTACCTTTGCTGAGTCATTGCAATGCAAAATAGGATGTACAGCTGTTGATTCAAAGTAGCCATTTTCAGTTTCCTTCTCATTCTTATGATTTTGAGCCGTGGAGGGCTTGAAGTGCACTGCTGTGCAGATGTTCTTTGCAATCCCAGTCTTGGTTACTGATGGGACCATGCAGCAGCTTCCTTTTGATGTATTCAGGTTTGAAAGCAGATTGCAGAGAGGTAGATGATGACATAAGCCTTAGTCTTGCTCCAGAATGGACCTGAACGCAACTCTTGCAAGCATATGTCTGCCCAGAAGCTGAAAACTATTCCCGAGTCCCACAGAGGAAACTGACATAGAGAGAGTTAGAGGATCTGGAGGCTTTGTCCCCATTGACACATGATGGATTAGGAATTGCTCATGGGCTCAGCGTACAACATTATTTCACTGGATGTGTATCTTCAGCATCCAGCAAAATCTCATTGGTGTTAATCTTATTTTCACAGGCTAAGCGAAGACAAAGAAAGGAGATTGCTGTCAGTGATTCCAAGAAAACTACAGAGAAACTCCTGAAAACATTTTTGAAGAGACAGATTATCAAAACTGCTCTTACAGGCAAAAGGCAAGAATAAAAAATATTTTCCCCTTGTTCATAAATTGTAATTACAATTATAACAATTATTACAATTGTGATTAACAATTATAATTATAGTTGTTTATAAATGGCTGGTAAGTTTTTATGTAGCTTTTAATCATTGTTGGTTTTTTTGCTTTTTTTTTCTTTCTCTAAGGAATGAAGCTTTGCCCAGTATTACACAAGTTCGAAGAGAAGGAATTGATGATATGTATGTATTGCCACCTTTAGAGGATGAAGAGAAGAACAGGTAGGTAAAATTAAGAAAAATAGCTTACATTGCTATAATAAACTCAGATAAAAGCATAAAACATATATTTTTGACACCGCTGAAAGCGTGGCAGCTTGATCCTGGTTTGCATCGCCTCATTTAGTAGTGTAGATGTGTTCAGTGGAACTAAGCTTTGTATGTACTTGTCAAACTTGTGACATCTTCTTAAATAATACTGAGTGGGAACGTGGAACTATCCGTTAGATTACTCTTTGCACATCTTGTATATACTTTTATGTACTTTTAATGCTGACCAAATAAGAATTGGGTAATGGTTTGAACAGCAACAGTTGTCTCAATCTAGTTTTAACTGAAGTGAGTCTGCCTTGCTTTCTGCTCACATAGTTTTAGCTTGTGTACATATTTATATGCATGTGCATGTGTGTTTGTATGTATAAGCGTACATATATGTGTGTACTTTGATGTTGTGTGTGAATTTTTATTGGTGAAGGAATGACTACTGTCCTTTTGCTTAAAATAGGAATTTTATTTTCTTAGGTAAATACCTCTTTTATCTTTGTGATTTTTAGCTCAGAGGAGGAAGATGAAAAAGAATGGGAAGCAAGAATGAACCACAAAAAGATGTTGCAGGTAAGTGCATCCTGGTTGCCCTGTTACTGTGAACAATCCTCTCATTCATGTGCTGTGCTTAAAAGACAAACAAAAAAGAAAAATAAAGGGTTTGGAGGTCTTACTATAGCATTACTTATCAAGCAAACAAGTAAATTTTAAGTATTCTCTGAATTCTTACTAATGAGGAACTACAAATGTAATTTTTGCTGCTATAATAGAGCAGAATAGGAATTTCTTATAGTATCTTCTTTTTTCACTACTTTCTCTGGACATGTGGAGAAGAAATTGGTTTTTGTAATGATATTAAGCGAAGTGTATGTGTTTGTGCACGTATGTATGCACATATAAAGCAGCATATTTAACAAAATTCCCACGCTTCTCCAAATATGGTTTGATATCGAAGCACTGTGGTCCTCAAGTTTTCACAGATAAGGTCTGTATTTCCTTCTGATGTTCTGATCTCATGGGAAGAGGAGAAAAGGAATAGGAAACCTAAAAAGGAGGCATAATGAATAATAAAATTATCTCTGCTTTCATCAAAGTGAAAAAGAAAAAAAACCAACCTATTGGCAATACTGTTTATCTTTGAAGTGGTTTGCATTCAGAAGAATCACCTCTTTGGAACGGTAAAATCAGACTAGTTGAGGCTATAGGCACTGCTTCTGTGATTTATACTAAATATATTTTTGTAAAAAGAATCAAACCAAGTTTTTCTATGTAGCGTACATCAGTAATTGTGTACTTTACGTTATTTTATTAGGTAGTAATGTTTTCTTCGCAGTATGGGAAGTAGCCACAAAGTTGTTGTTGGAATGATGCTCTAAATATTTTATTGTTCTTCGTGTGCTGTAATGTCAAATACAAGTTTATATTGTTTTCTGTTTTTATAGGAAGAGTTATGTGAAAATCCTAATTCTGTGGACATTGAATCAGAAGAATTCAACCAGCTGCCTCCAGAAATAAAACATGAGATCTTGACTGATCTGAAAGAATTTACAAAGCGAAAAAGAACATTATTTGAAGCAATGCCAGAGGTAATATTTAAAGTAATTTTCAAGCCATCAGAATGGAGCTATTGCCATTAATGCAGATGAGGACTACATACCAGCACATCTGGAAAGCTTTACCCCCCAGGCCTATTTAATAAGAGATGTGAAACTGAGGGGAGGAAAACACGCAATGAGATAATGACTCTTAACAGAGCTTTCGCGTGTGTCTGTTCAGAGCCCTGTCTCTTGGTTGCCACTAAAATTGGCAGAGCTCATTCAGTTTGACAGGAATGGAAATAATCATGCTGTGTCTCCTGCCTCATCAGCATTACACCAAAGATTTCAATTGCAAGAACATGCTACTGGTGTGGATAAACCATGCAGAAAGAATGCAGCTTAGATTTCAGACCCTCAGGTTGTTAGAGCAGCTGGCAGCTGGGAAAAGGCTTTTGTAGCTTAGGCAGATGTGTTACTAAAGCCATTCAGAGACAGTAAAGGAATTCTGTAGTGCCACTTCTACAATAGCTTTTCAGAGCACAGTTAGTTTTTAAAGTACAGTGTGTGCCAGATCAAATGAAAGCTTGTGCCCAAGTGTGAGCTAAGAATTACCGCCTTAAAACCATCTGTATGTGGATTTTGTTATAATCGCATTGTTTTTTAAGATGGAGACCAGCTTTGTTAGCCAGCTAAGTTTTTTTGGTCACTTCATTGAGATCTTGTTGTGTTTAGCAATCATTCTGAACAACCTCATGGTACTTTTTAGAATTGTGTGTTACCAGGCTAGTGTTGCTGTCAGTTGGTAGCGCAGCAGTCAGTTAAGGACAAATGTTGCCTGATTAAGGGAAACTCCTAAGCGGCTCTCCAGACCATGGGAAATGAACTTGCTTAAAAGGTGCAGCTGGTGGTATTTTATTTAAATTGACTTTTTTGTTGGTTTTGTGTTGTGTTTTTTTTTTTTTAAGGAGTCCAATGACTTTTCCCAGTACCAGCTTAGGGGTTTGCTTAAGAAAAGCAGCCTCAATCGGTGCATAGAAAATGTACAAAAAGAATTGAATCAGCAACACTCAGGTGAAATCCAAACACAGTATGAAAATGAAGGTGGTTTTGTGAAAGAAGTAGAATCTAGGAGGGTAGTCTCTGAAGACACTTCTCACTATATCCTAATAAAAGGTATGTTGGGTGTTAATTTTGTAAAAACTCTTGTTTGGTGTGTGCAGTTTGCAGCTGTCAGTTTTACGAAAAACCTGAGTATTGTTTACAGGTGCATGTAGCTGATATTTTGTATGAAATGTGCATTACTGTTAAACATAATTGTGATCTGTAAATGTGTAGAAAACTGGTTTATTAATCTTTATAGTATGATGATCATTATGTATAACAGAATGTTATTTTAAAGCAGTTTTTTTACTAAAAAAATAATTAACAAAAAACTTAATTTCAGGTATTCAAGCAAAAGAAGCTGTAACTGGAGACAAGGAAACTACTGCAGGACCCTCATCAAAAATACTTGAATTTATTAAATCAAATAAAATTAATGAATCTCCTGCTAATGCAAAGCTAGTTGCATCTGACAAGTTGCAGACAGAGAAAGTTGACAATGTGGTGACAGCACCACCCTCTCCTCGGACTTTGCTTGCTATCCAGGCAGCTATAGTGGAAAGCAGCTCAGAAGAAGAACTGGGGGATGAAGATAAAGGACAATTAAACGTGGTCCAATCTGTGAGAGAAGAAGGCAGTGTGTCTCCAAGAACGCTACGGGCAATTCAGCAGGCTCTGAGTGATGATGGTAAAAGGGAGGAAGTTGTTACTTTTAGAACTGATGAAGTGCTACCAGAAAGACGAGAAGTGAAGGGTTTTCTGCTTAGTAGCTCAGTTGAGGAGGATCAGATTCCTGAAGTTAATGAGGGAAAAAAAATACCTACATCTACAATTAATTCTTCAAACCAAGTGGTTATGCAAGATGCTGAATTTGAACAAAAGAGTCAGGAGTTGGAAAAAGACATTACACCCAAGGACACTAGTATATCCAGAGCTGAAAATTATTCTTGTATTGACAGTACTGGAAAAGACAAAGAAGATGTGGACAAAGAAGAAAATAGTTCCAAAATGGACTTAAATTCTTTGGGAGATAAGGATATAAACTTAGGCATCCAGAAGCCAAGCCGTTCCCCTGTACAAACTAGTATAGGGGCTTTGATTCATGCTGAAATGACAAGCCTTTCTAAAAACGAGAAAAACTTGAAAAATTCTGAAAATACAGAGGAAGTAATTTCGCAAACAGAAGAGAATGTATCTGATGTACAAAAGGATACTAAACCTTTTCCAGAAGCAAAAGGTCAGGAGGAGGAAAGAAAAGGGATATTGCAGTCTGAAGACAGTGATTCTGATGGTATGTGCTGCTTAATTTTGTAAAAAGGTAACAAAATGGGACCTCATTTTATTTGTAGTAAGTTGAAGTTAACCTTTCCTCCTGGTGAGAAGTGCTTTAAAATTCATCTATTCCTACGTATGTGGGAGGTGGGAAGAAAATGTGATCTGTTTTTACCCTGGGTATTACGTTTTATCGTTGAAACCTGAGTATACAGTACAGAGAGTCAGGAAAGCGTGCTGCTGTGTATGTTGAACGTAACTGTTGTATTAATGGTCAAACCATTTGGTTTCTAGTTTTACAATCCTTATATCTATTTCCTGTATATAGCAAAAAAAAAAAAGTCACTGCCCAAGTTAAAAACGCATACAAATACTGTTTTTTAAACAAGCAGCACGAAGTTAAAATCTTTATTTTCCTTTAATAGGGAGTTTTATTGAAGTGAATGCTGAAAGCAGTAGTGAGGCTGAGTTTTCTACTGAATATGATGAAAAACTGGACGATGAAACAGCACTTCCAGAAATGCAGACAGAGAGACATGATGCTGTCACACAGGACTTGCTGAAGGAGTCTGATGAAGTGCAGTTGGCAAACGATCAGAATGTTGAAAGAGAAGGTGATGATAAAGATGCAGTGGATGAGTGGCAAAACATCAGTTTGGTAACTCCTTGTTACTTGTTTTGAGCTAGTGATTAAGTGCTTTATCCCGAAGTAGTTTTTAAGGAAAACTATTGGACAGCTTCTTGCTGTTTCATTGCTTTCTTATCTATGTATTTAATTATACGAGGACTTCTTTTTCTTTAAAGCTGATGGTTAACCATAAGCTCTCTGGAATCAGAGTGAAACTTCAAGGCTTTAGCACTCTGATGAATAGACTTATCTCTGGTCTTATAATTTACTGCATTAGAGAAGCTATGACAACTTTCAAGTGTGAATTAGTGGAGCATATACTGTTGATGGGGTCGCAGTCACGACGAGAAAAACTTATCTACGCAGTTGCAGATCAGCAGGCACTTCTTTATTCACGGCGCTGGGGAGACGTAGAGGGTAGCTCCTCTAATTGTGCTCTGAAGCCCCTACCTTTTCACAGCCTATTTATACATTTTTAACAAAGTGAAATCATACGAGCATGCATAAGATTATCACCTTTACTCTGCTTCTCACCTTGATTGGTTCCCCACTATCGCGCCGTATAATACGTTGAATTACCCCATATGATTTTGACATAGAGAAAAAAAGAAAAGTTACGGCCTATTCTTATGATGGTCTGACCACAGCTATTATCCTTCATGCTATTGTCTAATTCTTCTCTTGAGCATGGTACGTACCTTCTCTAAGTACTTGTACACATGTATTTTGCAGTCTTTTTCTTAACTTTGTAGTTTAAACAAATACCTATTCTAACTACATAATCATCAACCCACTTTAACTACCTTGATCGGTCAAAGTGTCTTTTAACTCTACTGCTGAAACAAATACCTACTTTAATCGGCCAGAATTTTCTTGTGACTATAACAATACTATTACAATAACTATAGTTGGAGACTTAGTGCTTTACTTAACTAAGTATACCTGAATTGTTGAAATTATGAATATCTTATTTTATTTTTCAGGAAGAACTAGAAGGATTAGAAAATGACCTTTCTGCTGAGCAGAATATGCTTCAGGCTCAAAAACAGCAGCAGGAACGCGTCGCTGCTTCTGTAACGGGACAGATGTTCTTGGAAAGCCAGGTAGTACTCGTTGAATCATTTTGATTTGATACAGGTTTATATGGTCCTCCTTTCCAACCTAGTGAAACATTTTCTCAAAAGCTGTTAGTAAGTTTGCTTAATAATAGGTAGGGGATATATAACTGAGGTTAAAGAATGTATTCCATAAAAGCGAATTGTATAAAATGCATCAAAATACGTGTCTATCAAAACACCATCCAAAGGATGACTAGTCTGCCCGCTGTTTCCTGCTTGATATCAGTGTTTCTCATATGCTTTCATACTATTTTATGGTGACGACTGATTTTTTTGTTGTTGTTAGTTTGGATTTTTTGTTTGTTTTTTAACCTGCATCTTTATTTCTCGAAGCCCACATATTTGTAATGCATGGGCTTTGCTCCATGTTAAAGTAGCCGTTAAAGTAAGCACAATACTTAAGTATGCTTGTGTAATTAAGCTAGCAGATTCTCAAACTGTGTAGTAATAATTTGATCCAGTAGTGCTTGACTTATGTGGTGGTGCCTGCCTGATGTGAGTAAGTGGGATTCCTCCCTTGACTGTATTGTGCTTGGCACTTCTTAGCGGAAATTAAGGTTTGCTGTGAAATATTAAATACCTCTGAAGTGTGAGCCTACCAGTTCTGAGTCAAGCAGAAGTATAATAGAAATTCATTTTTCAGATGAAATAAGAAGTGATTCTCTCTGTCCTACAGGAGCTTCTCCGTTTGTTTGGCATTCCATATATTGAAGCTCCGATGGAGGCAGAGGCACAGTGTGCTATATTGGACCTTACTGATCAGACCTCTGGCACAATCACCGATGATAGTGATGTTTGGTTATTTGGCGCACGACATGTTTATAAAAATTTCTTCAGTCAAAACAAATACGTGGAATATTATCAATATGTTGACTTTCAGAACCAGCTAGGTAAGCCTCAGGTATTGATTTATTACATGCAATCTTTAATAAGACAGAGCTGCCATGTATCTCTTCTGAAGTTGTATTTCAGAGAATTTTGTGTATGTGTTACT
This sequence comes from Mesitornis unicolor, assembly GCF_000695765.1. Classification (NCBI taxonomy): domain Eukaryota; kingdom Metazoa; phylum Chordata; class Aves; order Mesitornithiformes; family Mesitornithidae; genus Mesitornis; species Mesitornis unicolor. The sequence continues at coordinate 19,913 of NW_010171645.1, read as the reverse complement.
ACAGCATCTGTTCTTTGGAGACTCTCTAAAGACATTCAGTTGTGCTGCTGTTTTTACTGCCAGATGACCCCTGTGAATTTGCAGATACTAGTTACACTTGCATTTAATACACTGAATTAGTGTGATGATCGTCAAATGGAGGTATGAACAAACTACAGTACTGGTTTCTGAGTAAATATCAGCATGACTTTTCTGACATGGTAGGGAAAAATGTAATTTGGAAGTTAATTTTGGACAAACTGACACATTAATGTGTTAGAAGAGGATCTAGCATATGTATATCCTCTGTAAAAGGTTTTTCCTTTAGTTAATATTGACAGCATTTTTCTTCTTTCCAATTGCTCCTGTACCAGTCTAATCAAATTGTTGCTGATTATGTCGAACCATTAGACTTCACTGTCACGTAGTGTATTAAGGGAAGTATGAGCCAATTTTAACTTACATGTTGTTTAAGCAGAAGTCTGTTAAAGTCAGTTTTGACAATTTCAAAGTTGAGAGTGGCTATAGACTTAGAAATAATGTTTTCATGTCTTCGGCTTGTAAAATATCACAATGTTTTTATGTGGTGAAAAATCTGTCTTTGGCTGCTTCTTCCAGCAAACTGGGTGAAATATTTTTTTCGCCTTCTTGTGTCTACTTAGGTATGCTACTGTAGCTTACTTGGAAAGGATTGCTGTAAAAGCGTGTGTGTGATTTTTAGCTGCTATTAATGTGATAAACCAGAGCTTTTATTTATTTATTTATTGGGGAAAAATAGTCACCATTGGTCTTCATGTCACATTCCTCTGCAGTCTTGCACTTCTGCTCCTTTTCCCTGCATTGTGCTATTCTTCTTTCTTAGCAGTTGCTGATTATGCTGACTAACATGCCAATGGTCTTGCTTTGTGCGCTTAAACGCACATTCCTCCTTTTTTTCACTGTTTTAATTTTTTTACTATTATTATTTTTAAAATCTAAGCTCCTGAGGCTAGTCACTGAAAATCAGTCTGGTTGCCTCAGATCTTGTAGTGTACCAAGTAGAAGCAGTCAGCTGAGTTCTTCCTTCTTTCCAGCTATTTCACAGGCTCTTTTGGTTTACTTAGTAACTGCGCTAGTACAGAGCAAAAGACTTCCGGTTCAGGAACACAAGCATTGATATTACGGACTGGAATTCAAAACTGAGGACTTGGATATTTTATTTTTGATTTGGGAGTTACTGAAGTCAAGTCAGCGTTAGATGAAAGTAGGACACTAACTGGAGAAATATATATAAAATAATGTCTTTTAGATCTTAGAAACCCAGAATTTCCCAATGGTCTTTACATTGTAACATTTTAATTCTGGCAAGATGCATTTACCAGGTTAGCAGAGTTTAGCACAACTACTGGTGCTTGAGTATGCAGTAGCATATTGACGCTGCTCCAGAATATAATGTAGCAAATTCTGATGTTGAAATAAATGTAATTTTACAGAAATAATGCCCTTATGTTCCTTTTTGGGTTTTTTTTTTGCCTTTCAGATTATGTATTATTTTTTAATTTTTGAGAGAATGGATGCTGAATCCACTGGTTTTGCTTTCTTTGTGCACTTTCTTTTACAGGCTTAGATCGAAGCAAGCTAATTAATTTGGCATACTTGCTTGGAAGTGACTACACTGAAGGCATCCCAAATGTTGGCTTTGTAACGGCGATGGAGATTTTAAATGAATTTCCAGGACATGGATTGGATCCTCTCTTAAAATTTGCGTATGCTTTGTCAAACTTTGCTTTTTTGTCTCTTTGTAACATGAATGTTAGTGAATATACTGTGCTGCTGCTAAAGCACACAACAAAGCATATGACCATTGTTAAGGAGACTAAGTTAACTGTAAAATATGTGACTCCATTATATCACTATTTGAAATGGCAGGTAAATAAGGTGACAAGTTGATACAGCAATTACAGTGAGACTAATGAAGACAATAGAACAGCTGTAGAACTGTGCGACTGCCTCTGAGTTCATTGTGGAGCTGGATGCCTAATCGAGTGGAGGTTGTTTCTCCCTGAGTTTGTGAGAAGGTGCTGTAGCTTGCTCGTAGAGAAAAAGAGACTTGGTGAGTGAGGAATGGGTGACCTGGAGAGAGACAGACATGTACGCTGTGGGGAAGAGCAAGATTTGAAGAGGGCCAAACCAGTTGTATTGGTTAGAAGCTTTTGTTTTGTTTGTTTGTGTGATTTGTTTTTGTTTTTGTTTTGGTTGGTTGTTTTTTTAAAAAAACAAAAAAACCTTCAAAAATTATCATTATGTGTGGAACATCCCTCTCAAGTGAGACTGAATTTAGAGCCTTCTGAATTTAGGGCTTCTGGCAGCTTATGGGGAATCCAGGTGATGTTTGCAACTGTGAATTACAGTGGTTGCGATTACTGTATATGTTTTGTCTTTTTGTCTTTGAGTTTATGTGTCCCTTTGATCATTTTTATTTGGAAATTTCCTACCTCGTTTCATGCAGTAACTGAAGTAGGGAGGCTAATGAAGACAATAGAAATTAGTATGGTGGCTCTTGATATTCCAAATTTTGTTTTATGGAGGAAAATTACTACTTTCTTCTGTTTTTCAGTGCGTGGTGGACCGAGGCTCAGAAGAATAAGAAATTGAGACCTAATCCACATGATACCAAAGTCAAGAAGAAGCTGCGGGAGTTACAGCTTTCTTCAGGTTTCCCAAATCCAGCAGTGGCAGAAGCATACCTGAAACCTGTGGTGGATGAGACAAGGGGTTCGTTTGTCTGGGGAAAGCCTGATGTAGAGCAGATCAGAGAATATCCTTTTACTGCGTGGCAGGACTTGTTAGCTAAAAGCACTTGATTAACATTCGTAAGGCTCATTAGCAAGTCAGAGTGTCACTTAGAGTATTTTCTCTGGTTTTGTAGTAGAAGAGACCTTGAAGTAGAGTAACTTTCCTCCAGACATTGTTTATTTGAGGAAGTTTCAAAATAATTGAGGAAGTTTCACAAAATGCTAGTAGTAATATCCGTTTTGTGAAGTTCCTTAACTTTCCACACGTTCTGTCAGGATCACTTTGGCTGGACGAGGACAAAGATAGATGAAATCCTTTTGCCTGTGATAAAACAGCTGAATTTGCAGCAGGTAAAGTATAAAACTATGTACAGTTTAAAGGTAACTGGAAAATTGTAGAAGCAGCATTTTAAAACAAGCAGCAGGGCTTTAATCTAAAATACAATTCTCAGAAACTGGGATTTGGCCATACTGTTTTATCGTAATACATATTTTTAAAAAGTCCGTAAACTTACTTCTTCAGACTTTATTTCTGTATGATTTGCAAGGGCTATGAGGCATGCTATGTGATTTCAATTGTTGGTTTAGAATTTTGTTATCTGTCAGGCACCTATCTGAAGTCCAGGTTGCTTTTTCTTCTGGATGTAGCTGAAACTACAGGTACTCCAAGCATCTTTAGTATTTTTAAAAGACAGTGTACTGTCTCTAGAAATGATTTATAGAAACGCCCCTAAGATTTTGGTGAAGTGTGACTGACCATTGGGTACCGTCCATGTCCTTTGAGGAGGAGTGGAGTCTGAACCATTGAGCAAGTGCCCATTAATAATATTACTCTAATTTCCAAACAAGTGTTCTGTCAACTTTAATAAAACTTAAAAGTGCATAGTGGTGTGTGCTGTGATACTGTGAAAGTCAGTTGTAAAACTGATCACCTAAAGTCAGATTCTTTTCTCCTTTTGCTGGAAGCAAGATAGATCTGTGGTCTAAACCAGTCATGTAGTTCCTCTCCCACACTCAAAGGAGTGAAAGGTACCAAACTCTATAGTTAAATCCATGTACTTTCAGGTTGACTGGAACATCCTTTGCAAGCATCTGTGTGTGTCTCTTAGACAATTTCAGGGAGAATACAGAGGACTAGCTTAGTCTATACAGCAAGCCTAGCTGTGGTTAAATAACACAGACTCATTGTGTGTGGCTACTTCTAGTTGTACAATTAAATCTTGATACTGTGGCAGCATGTGTTACAGTGAACTTGAGTCAAATGGCATTTTGTTGCACTAGTGTATGCAAGTGTAAAGTGCACTTAAAACCTTTGCTTTGTAAACATTCTGTTGTTTTAACAGCTTGAAGCTAAGGATGCGTTTATAAGGGCATACTTAAGAGTGCTACAGAGATTCTATGTATTAAGGTTGAAAATAGCAACATATGTCTAAGCAGCAGCAGCACAAGTTTATAAAATTTCACTGGAGTTTGTTTAATTACTTAGTTTCTGTAAAGGTTGTTGTTGCATAATTATACAATAAAGTATAAGTATTACTGTAATTGTCTTACTGTTCACTTCTATTTGGATGCAGACTAATTTCATTGGTCCTTTGTCCTGCTTTAATTTGGGATGTTTTCTAGTATAGCTGAGATAACAACTGAATTACCATCACAAAAACATCCAAAGGTGTTTCTCTGTTTTATTTTTTATAGACTCAGCTTCGTATTGATTCATTCTTCAGACTAGAACAGCATGAAAAACAAGCTATTAAAAGTCAGAGACTACGTAGAGCTGTGACTTGTCTGAAGAGAAAGGAAAAAGAAGAAGCTGATGAAATTCGGGAAGCCACTGCTGCTATGAAGATTGAACTTAAACAGCATAAGGAAAAGAAAGGGCAAAGTACTGTGGGCTGTGCAAATCGTCAAGCTGTGGTGGCAACAGAAGTTCAAAGTGGAAAGAGAAGAAAGCATTCAGATTCCAGAGAAGAATGTTTATATGGAGGTGGTTTTCTTGGAAATTTGAATCTTTCAGAAGCTTCTAGTGACTCCTCAGTAGAGGAATTGGAAGGCAGAGGTTTAGGCAAGAGCAAAAGGAGGAAAAATGTCTCTGCAGTGGAGACAGCAGACCATAAAGAGAAAAAGGGGTGCAGTAGCTCAAGTGATGAGGATGAAGAACTGGGAAACGTAGTCATGGTGACTGCCAAACCTGTGTTTGAGGGTAGAAAAAAGAAATCATGGAGTATGAGAGGAAGAAAAAAGAAAAGGTCGTAAAGAAAAAATGTCTTAAAAAAGAGAAACTGTGAGCATGTGGTTTTTTATGACTTGAGCTTTGTAAATATTCAAATGAATTTTTGATAAATAATAAATTATCCCTATTTGTCATGCATTTTGTGTCCAGAACTTAAATAAGAGGGATTTTAAAAGATGGAAAAAAAAAATTGGCACATTTACTCATAAAGACCTACACTGGTATAAGTTTTCTGTTTTGAGATTTTAAAACTGAGCCCAACGTGATGTCCATTTGTTTGCATTCTGACTGAGGTGAGACAGCTGTTAAAAATCACATACAAACTGTTGCTTTCTTAACTTCAAACTGAAACAAAATTTTAAAGTAACTTGCATTATTTCTAGGTACTGAGAGAAGGAAAATCAGTTCAATTGGTGGTGGTTTCTGTATTCCCTTCACTGTGCCTGTCTCTAAAGTTCTGTGCTCAAAGTTATGTTACTTTTCAAATTATTCCTGAGATGATGTAAGCCCTCGTAAAATCTCATGGAAAATCATACAATACAGCAAGACCATATATAATCCTTATAATTGTTTATGTTCTTAATCTAAATGTCACATTCCTAACTTGGGAGTTACACGACCACATTCAAAGACAGAATTTGTCTGCAAAAGTGATGTTCAGAGGTACCAACTTGAAGCACTCATGTTGGGTTAATTTGTGAGAGAAGCAGTGTGTTAGGCTCAGACTTCCCCCCACCTCACTTGTCCCTCTGAAAGGTTGTAGAATTTATTTATAGCTTCTGTGGATTAAAACAGAAAAGCACTGAATGCTGCCAGTCGTACTTGGGTTCTTATGTTACATTTTAGTCCTGCTCCTTGCTTCTTTTGTCTCCTCATTTAGTATTTCTACTTTATTTCTCATTGTTTCATTGTTTGAAAGTCCATAGAATTAAGTTTCATATGAGACATTAGCCTCTCCTAAAAGGATGAAGGGCTGCAGTGAATTGGGTGGAATTGAAACCTCACAGTTGCAGAGTCTAATACTTCATGTACAGTGTTTACTGGGCAAGAAATATCCCTTTTTTATACTGCCTTTGTAAAATAATATCATTTTTGAAGCAAATTCTCAGCCTGGACAGACAGCTTACAGCAGCATTTTGCAAATCACTCATTAGCGTTACTGGATTTTGCTTTAAAAGTGTAGATTGGGTCTTGGTGATTTGTTTGGTATTTTCTAAATGTAGAAGAGCTCCTATGAATTTCTCCTACCAAGTATGGCAAAGTATGGAGACCTTCAGTCCCCTGTAGGGCTTACAGTATTTTTGTACAATAATTTATAATATTTCAATGGAACCTAGAAACCCCAGTTGACGTTGAAGTCTAATGTTGTTAAAAACTGGGTAAAGTAGGAGGCGGTTCCTGTCCTGAATCAATTACAGTCTAAAGAAGAGAAGTCTTAAAGACGCCTGTATTGGTTCCCATGGCAGTGTTTGTGACCTGTTGAGCAAGCATACACCTTGCATGTACAAAAGAGGAGTGGCGTGTGTGTATTTATACACATTGACAGTTGTCTCATGAGGTAAAGTGGGCCAGGATTTGGGAGGTTGTGTACCTTGTTACAGCTTCCATTCCAAGGTGGGCATGCATTTCTATATCCCTGCCACAAATGCACCCCTCCCCATTTGCAAATTGTGCTTGGAAGCCCCTTTGGCTCTGAAGAATGTAATTTAGCTCTTTGGCTACTTTTTAGTAGAAATGAGTGGTTGCTAACATAGTGTCACCATCTTATTTTTGTAAAAAAAAAAATGTACTCCAAAGCTGGTTGGTTCATTGGTTGGAGCTCCCTTGACTGCCTGCTGCTGTTATGAATACTGCTCCCTTACGTAAGGGACGGGGGCGTGTGGTGCCCGCCTGGTGTTCGTGCTGCAGCTGTCGGGATTCATTATTGCTGCTGCTGTGGGGATGTTGGCAATGTGTGACACACGCTTCAGGGCACACTTCTGCCTGCCACCGCCGGGGACCGGGCAGATAAGGACTTCTCTATTTGAGTACCATCTCATCTTGGAAAGCTGCGAGAGATTCAGGTAACGTTGATGGAGGCGCAGTGGGGTGCCAGTGTGTCTTTTACTCCAAAGTGCTTTGTATCATTTACTTTAAACAGCGTAACTCACCATAACTCAGCGTCTGAGCTGCTCTGCACTGTTTAGTTGCTGGTAGTCCTCCTGAATTCTTATGTTAAGTCAGACAGGTTGTTGTGTGGTTCGGTGTACCTCAAAGGATACTTTTAGAAGGGGGGAAAAATGTAAAGGACCTCAAAATACCAGGTTTTTCCTTTTTAGGGTGATTTTATAGTGTAGCATTGCTTGTCCTTCAGAGTGTAAAGCGACTGGTTATTAGCTCATTTTCATCTTCTAATAAGAAGAAAATTTATCTTTTTTATACTTCTGAGGTAGATGACAAGCTGATGGAGGCATATAACATTCACTGCTTCAAGACTCAGTAGTCTCTAATGCTACTTGGTATTCTGAAGATGCATACAAAGACTTTGAATCCTACTGAATATCTTTTTTTCCCCCCCCCCTATGTTATGATGTTACTATTGCTAAGTTCATAGATAGACATAAATATAATAGCTGTATCTTTGTTTTACATGTTATGGTAATGTGTAGAAGCCCCCTAAGTTGTTTTCCACCTCCAAACAGGTTAATGGTTGCTGTCACTGTGGTGGGAAATTTAAACACTAAATCTGTGTGTCTTTTATAGGGTGAAATCAAGAGAGGATGGTGCCTCCTCTCTAACACCATAGGGCTGTTCTATGCTGTCCTCTTTCATCTGATGTTTTGAGAGGAAAACCTTCCTAAGGTGCTGCACTGTGAGGAAGTTTCCTTGATATTCGATATGTGTTTTTACTTTAATTGATTTTTTTTATTTAATAAATGAAGCTACTTCTTTATTCATTCCCTTATTTAGTTGCATCCCTACTGAGTGTTAAGCCATCTGTAGTGTATGCTGCCTGTAACCATTCCTACAAAGTCAGTCAAATTTCCATATAGCAGTGCAAGAGCTTTAAAAATTATCAAAGCAATGATTTTTTTTTTATGAATGCAGTGTTTTTCTGATTTTAAAATATCAAGAATTGGATATTTGTTGTCTGTCTGTTTTGCTGCAGTCAGCTGAAAATTTTAATGTCCTTTTCCTATTACATTTTTTCTCCCGAGTCTGCATGTTGTGTCTGTTTATATGGGCACATACGTACTCTGTTTGCATGTTATCTATAGAACCTGCTTCCTTCTTATTCTCATGTGCAACTTTTACTAATAAGTTGTTCCCTTCCCTTCCAAGCCAATTAATTCAAACAAGATTAGATCCTTTTGGTGCATTTTTTTCTTCTCTTTCAGACATTTGTCACTGCTTTGCCTTTCAATCATTTATAAGTCTACCAACCCTGATTTGAATTGGTTCTAATTTTAAAATTTCATAAAATAGTTTTAAGTGTTTATTGAAGCTTGGTTTACTTTTTTTTAATCTACATGTTTTTCCCCTCTTTGAGAGTGGAACAGTTGAACTAGTTTGCTACGTCTGGTTCTTTATGCTTTGAATATTGTTCCTTATTTGTCTACATGTCTATATTATCAAAGTAAATTATAGAATGCAAAAATAATTATAGAATGCAAAAATAATTTCAATTTTTTTGTGAAGTGTTATGTGGGGAAAATGAAGTAATTTTATTCAGGCAGGCTTCTGTTTTTCCCAGGTTTTGCGCCATAGTATGGATTTGACATCATCACAACATAATGTACAAAATGAACTGATAAAAGAATTTGAAAGACAAGAAGGTAAAATTTTTCTTACTTCCCTGTATTTTCTTTTTGCCTTTAGGGATATTGTTAAGTATAAGGAACAAGGTGACAAAGAGCTATCTCCTCATTAATTTTTTCTGAAGAAGTTTCTTTATGGCACTTGTACAGAAAATACAGCAGAGAGCTGTTGTGTTATTCTATCTATGCAGTAAGTATCTGCCATGCCGGCATACTCTGGTCCTGGCTGTTTCCTTCCAGTGCCTGGCATCCAGCCTCCAGCTATTTGCTTGCAATAGGTTCCAGGGAATGAAGCTGGGACTATGACCAAGCTATTCAGGAAAGGTTTGTTTGCGAAGTGTCAATTAGGGAGAACTGCTTATTACAAGTTTGGTTTCTTTTTAGACAGCCTCAAACCTAATCTTCAAGTATCTTCAGGGGCAAGTTCATGGCTGCACATCTTGAAAGATCCTAAAGCATCACGAATAATCTCCTTTTAGGGACATCCAGGAGTAGACAAGGTTTTAGGGCAAGTGCGTGTGCTGTTTTGGGATAGGGTCTACAGCTGAATGTGAAAGAAGGAGTTTTTAAAAAATTATTTTGTTTTTAATAGCATTTTTGTTTAAAATCTCATTTGAGTCTTGGTACACGTAGGGTCTGGCTTTTGGGCTTTTTCGATTTTTCAGGCGAGCTCAGTGTCCAGTCTTGCTTCGCTACCTGTTCAGCGAGGCAAGGTGGAGCTTTGGGCATAACTGCAATACTTGGAATTATTTGCTTATTGAAACTAATGTTTATTATTTTGCTTTCAGATAGTTTTTTTTTAAAGTAACCCAAACCTTCTCTGGAAAGCTGACATTGTACATGAAGGTGGCTGACAGGAAATGGTATAGATTGCAGTTCCACAGAGCACTGTTCAAATGCCTTAATCTGGAGATTTTCTTACATGCAGTTACCTTTGCTATCGTGGAATTCTAACTTGAACAAAGAGCTCACGTTGATCCTATGCCATGAAGCATGATTTTTTGGGGAAGAAATATCTAGGTGTATAAATATTAAAGAAAGAACTGCTAAAGACTGAAATATTGATGACTGTCATTATGTATTCTGTAGTACATGAAGGCTACATCAAGTACATAGTACATCAAGTTGCACAGGCATTTCTATGCTTCTGCAAGCTTGGCTCTCTAATACTGATGCCCTCTTTGTGAGGATTCAGGGCAGGGAGGCATGAGTCTTCATGTAATTTCTTTAGCTTTTGAATTATGAAAACAAATTGAGTTCTGGGGCATTAGGTCAATGTGTGCAAAATTAGTCAGTAGGGCAGAATCTTTACATCAAATGCAGAAATATATTCCTCTTATCTAACAGAATAACTGTGTTGATAGCAATAGCAAGTAGTTCTCTTTCACATCTAGAAACACTAGTTTAAGAGGATGAGGAGACATGAATGGAAAATGAGATATCTTTACGGTTGCATCTGACACCAGGCTTTGGCATATTAAATTCCATGCCAGGTCCTGGAGATATGAAGGGTGATGAACCTGCTGCATGGAGTCTTACCTGCTCCATTACCCTGAGCCTGTGCCTTCCTTGTTCTCATGCTTTTCCTCTGCTACCTTTCTCATTCCCACTTCATTAACTTCACCTACCCAGTCTCAATCTCTGTTTCTCAGGATTCTTATTCCAGTTCAGTTTCTCTGCAAGTTCCATTCTGAGCTCTTTGTATTTGCTGCCTTCCTTATCTTAATTAGCTTGTCACAAGTTCTTCGGGTTAAAACTCCTTATTCTTGCTATGAATCCCCTATTACTACTGGTTCTCAGTTAACAGGTAAGTCCTCACCCAATCTGACCTTTCCTGGTGTCTTTATCCAAGCACACCTGCATTGTTAGATTTCTCTTTTTCTCATTGTTCCTCTCTTGCTTTGTCTTGATCATTAGCTTTAGTTCTTCTTGGCTAAACTTTTGAGATTAGATTCTGCCACTCCCTTTTTCATTTTTTTGGGATACTAAATTAATTTACCATAGTTGCATTATTTAAATGCACCCCAGAAAAAATTTTATCTCTGAGACAAAAGGAGGAGACCAAGTTTGAAAGACGTACTTGTCCTTGATGCTCCATCGTCTCGCTTCACTTGGCCACGGCTCAGTTTTTAATCCAGAAATATCTGAGTAAATGCTGACCTGGTAACCTTCACATATCTCCTGACATTTTACAAGAGGCACACTCCTACTCACCCTGGTTAACAGAGGTCCTAATTGGTGGCAATTCCTGCCATCATTTCAAGTCTCTGGGTGGAGTCCAGAAAGGTGCCTTAAGTGGGACATAGTTGGAATGGAGGCAAGTGAGAAGAAGCCGAACACCGTAACTAAGAAGTTAAGATATTCAGTTGGGAAGAGGGAGTTAGTTAGTGTCTCATTCCTATTTCCTGGGTTACTTTTAAAGACACTCCTTATCTTTGTCACTCCTGTCCCCACTGACACTGTTCCATTGACTCCAGTGACTTTGCTATAAAATGTTTTTCACATCCTGGGACCAGAGTGTGGAACCCAAGTCTACCTCTTCACAGCTGAGTGTCCCGTTCATATCTGGGCTTTTTCTTGCTTGTTGTCCTTCTAGCATGACTCTTGCAGTCTTGCTTCGGTGGTGATGGAGGGGAAGAGAAGCACCTGGTTCTTGGAGGGTGGCTGGAACACAACTCTCAGGTGAGTGAGTTGTGAATTTGAATCCTTCTGAGGAAGGTCCAGCACACAATTCCTCCATTTCCTGAGTGCCTAAAATTGCTGAACCATTCTTTATATAGTGGACTTTGCAATTAACAGCGTTGGATAAAATATGAACCTATTTATACTATATAAAAAAGACACATTTACTGTATCTTCCCACCACCTATCTTCCCTTCTTTCATCTTCCTTTTTTCTTGTCTCTTAGCTTTGAATTACGTTTGTATCTTTCAAAACAAGCAAACAAACAAACAATTGCTTCCATTAATTCTCATCTCAAAAGCATTAACCCCCCACCAAACTCATGGAAGTCACGCCATTAGTTACCAACATATTTTTTATCCACTGCAGGATTGACTTGAAGTATCAGAACTTAAATTCTACTCCCTCTTAGGCAGCCAGCTGCTTACAAACAAACAAACAAAACACTAAAAGAGATCTAAACTGCACCTTCACTGCTAATCAGAATAGTCTACAAAATACCTCTTCTCTGAGTTTACCTCTTGGCTATCTTACAGTAACTTATCTCTCAGCTCTTTTTTTTGAGAGTGGCAGCATTCAAATACTGTACTGAACATCAAGTGTACTAATTCGAATTAACATTTCTCTGTTCCTTTTCTCTTCCCCCAACAAGTAGGCCTGCTTTTGCTGAAGACATTACTAAACTCACATGGAAGCTTCTTGTGTATGGATAGAACAGCAGTTGAAGGCAACACTCAAATAATCAAAGTATTCATTAACTCTGCAGAGAAGTCTGTAACATATTCTTCACTCTCAGCCATGTGCTTATCTTTCCTGTTTTCACACCTTTCCCCTTTGCAGTAGCTGCATTTCAGTAATAAATTAAATATTTCTCAAATCCCACATGAGAAAGGTAGTACGTCTGCATGGATTGGTTGTGTTACTTTCAGGTCCTTTCCTCAAAGAAATATTTTAGAAACGCAGAATTATTGGTAGGGGAAAATTGGCAGGCATTTTGTTGAGTCTCTTCTGTTCTGCTGGCTGTGGTATCTGTCATGTTCTGGCAAGTCATACAAGGAGGTAAGAGCCTTCAGTGGCACAAAGCCCTCTTGACCCAGCAAGGTAAAAGATGTGAAAGATTAGACTAGACAATGGCTTCCAGTGCCTAAATTACTCATCCAAAGCCTTCCTATCCATCATGAAGTTGGCTGTCGGTCTTTTATAATGTACATTAGACCATCTAATTTAAGAACACAGTCTACTTTTGTAGTCAAAGGGAAATAATTTAGTTATCCTTAGAGATTAAATAGCTGCAGAGCCTAGACCTCAAGATGTTTTCAATGACAGACAAATGTGATGAAGTAACAAGGGAGGTACTTGGCACATTTGAATTCATTATGTGTTCATGAGATAATCTGACTATGGTATGTCTATTTTCAGCCTTCTAATGGTTTTTGATGACTCGTGACTTGGATAGTGCTGGGATATCAGACTGGATACTGTGAGCATACCCCTCTCATGTTCTTGTCTCCTCATGCTCTGAGCTAAGTGCGTCTGTCTTTGGCTGAGAAAAAGCTGCCCATGGGTGGCAGTTTTGTATTTCTGTATTTCAAAGTATAAAGTTTCAAGCATTATGTTACCCTGACATCGTATCTCAGATTAATCAATATAATGTATATCATCATTGCCATAATTTCATCAGGTTGAGCTTGTAATGAGTGTACTGGAGTGCCTACACTTGATTACATGATCATTTCCCTCTTTGTAGGTAGGGATGAAGTAAGCAAAAAATAACTGCATAGTTTAGGTGAGTACTGGGACAGTACTTTGCTTTATATTCTTAGAAGGGTGTAGATTACATCTGACTCCTGGAAAGTCAAGGACATGATTAGATTTCCTTCCTAATCCCTTCCTTTAAGGGTTCAGAATTGTGTATGTTTCCATGGAGGCATCTGTAATGCTTGCAAGACCAGGGCTCTGATCTTGAGATGTCAAAAGCTCAGTAAAAATTGTAAGACTCCAGAGTCCCTTAGAATTAGGTCCTAATGAAGATCTAGGATAAATTTCTGAGCCATTGAAAGTACCCAGATGGGTTCACAGGGCTACTTTCTGATGATTCCTATTAGTCCTATCTTCTCCAGTCATCTCCTACAGTTACAGGACTGGTTGCAGATCTGTTCCCTTACTGACCTTTCTTAGGTATCTTCTTGCTGTTGGGATATATGGATAGCTATTGGAAGTATATGGATACATATACACACATATAATGTATATTATGTATGTTTTATATATATCTATATATATAAATACATCCTGAATATTTACTTTGAGATATATATATAAAATATCTCTTGAATCTTTAGTTCAGACGACTCCAGTTCCATGTGTCCAGAATGGTGAGATCTGAAGAGTCTTGACTATCATGAATTCTTGGAACTTTCTGTCATGAATTACTCAATCGGTAACGTCAGCACAGGTGGTCAACATAGCCTCCTTCTGTGCTCATCAAACTCAGAGGCAATTGCTGAGAAGTCTTAGAATGATCATGTACATCTTCACAGCTGTTGATACATGGTTCTTAGACTTGTACTTATAAATATTTTAAATGGTAAATTTTAAATCTAAACTCTACAGGTAAGAGAGTATACTGCTTCTGAAGTAGAGAGAATAAGTTGCTGTAGGGCTGAACTTTGTCAGGTCAAGTTCATGTTGAAGGCTTGGATTTCATTCCTTTTGCCAGTTGGAGAAGATCCATCAAAGCAGGAGAGAAGCAGAAGATGGCTGGGTCTTATTTCCTTATCACCTTGGGCTGTGACACCATGTGACCTCAAGAGATTAAAAAGGGTCAGGGCAGCACTTGAAAGAGACTAATCCGTATTTATTTTTCTCTGTTGGTTGTTCTGATGAGTCACTGGATGGAACTATTGCTTCTGAATTAATGCTGTCCTAATGCATTAGCAAAGTACTCAGAGGATGTTTTGTTATTCTGTGTGCTATTTGTAAATTAGTCTGAAAATAGAGGTATTGACTGCTTCTATGTGAAGGGGTACTTCTACTTTCTTTTTTAGCCACATTTCAGTTCAGGTATCTAGACAATAGTATCGATATTTTTTTAAATTAATTTTTAATTCAGCCCACTTGTCTTTGCTGCTTTTCCTTCATTGCATGTGCTGTTTAACAGTGCCTGTTCCTCTTCCCTTTTTATTCAGTGGAGAATGCATTACTGTAGGCAGTATCATTAGTTATGCAGTGAGGTAGTATTTATCAATTAAAAGATGGAAAATACCAAACTGAATTTTAAGGTTACTGTTTCCTGATGGAGCTGTGTACTCCCAGCATGATTTTATGTGATAAATGGTGTAAACAGAACACCTGATCATGCAGGATGTTTCTAAACAGGTACTATTTCTACTCATTCCAAGCAAAAAGTGATCAGATAAAAATAGGTTAAGGCCCATTCATGTGATTTGCTTCATTGTTAAAGAAAAAGATGCTGCAGTTTGCAGCTTGTTTCATTCTGACCTGGTCCATCTCCCGTTAATTGCCTTCTGCCTTCCTTCCCCACTTGAAGGACGTCTCCACCTCTGTCTCAGCAGAACTGATGTAATTTCTTTCTTTAGTTTTTTTTTGTTCCAGTATAAAACATTTCATTTGACATTTGAGTGTGTCAGCAAAATCCTCAGGTTTCCTACACAAGATCTTGCAGCTTGATGCTTGTTTAACTAACTTGTCAGTAACTTCACAACTCTAGTCTTCCACATGATTTAGTATGTCTCTTTGGAAAACTATGTCTGCATTTTGTAATAACAATGATTGGTTTGCCTTTGAGAATTATGTTTATGCTATTTTTTTTCTTAATGATGTGGCTGATACAGTGCAAGATGTGTCAGAAGTATATTACTTTCTCCCTCAGCCTTCATATTAACTTAAAATCAAGAAGATTCAAAGAACATGCTCCAAAGACATTAGACTTTTATGCTAAACAATACGTTACGTGAAATATTTAAAAGGATGCTATAAGAAATTACACTTATTAGGCAGAAAAATCTTAAGAAACTTAAAGACATTCAAGTTCTATTTTGAGAAGAATTTGGGGCATCTATAGATGGGAAATTCTTTGTGAACACAAGTTCAAGACCAAATGAGTACTATCAGTTTCACTAACTAAAACTATCTCTGAAACTATCTATGTTACCTGAACAGGATCAGACTGTCTCATCTTGATGTAAATAAGGTTCCAGCACCTGAAACTTAGGTGGTTTCTGTGTATATATGTTCATGCAAAAAGATGAATAGGCTGAAGGAATTAATTTTATGTATAGACCACTTCCATGCCTCTTCAAATCACAGAAGAGGAGTAAGAGCAAACCTACATGACCAAACCAAAGCAAATGAAGAAGGGAGGAACCAACCCTAGCAGACCTTTGAGTTCTGACAGTTTCGTAGAGGTGCTTGAGTAGTCTTGCTGGAAATTCCCACTATGAACTTCCATTCTTACAAGAATTGGTAGCCAGGTCAACCAAGACTCCTCTTCCTTTGTCTGACCCTATTCTACTGGTGAGGCATCTCTTCTTATCTTAAAATGTCATTAAAATATTTAAGATCCATTCATTGAGTCATAGTTCCATGAACAAAGGAATAATGACTAACACAGAGATAAATAATTCCAGGAAAAAAACTTCCTATCAGATTTTTACATCTGTTATCTAGAGACTAGTGTTTGATCAGAGTAGCAGCAGAACTTTCTCAATGTTTAGAAGTATTAAAAGACTTAATCTCTAAAGACTAAAAGTCTGCACTCCTTATTTTGTCAATGCCCTGTGTCAGAATCATTGGCTTCCTGGTCCTTGTAAAATTTCTCATTAGGGTTTTGAAGCCTTTCTACCATATGGTGACTCTGATGAAACAAATACTGTTTTTGATTCTCCACAATAGTAAGATCTAAAGCGAAGACAAAAATCTAAAAATTATGTAAACTGTTCCAGATAACCCACTTGTGGTATTACCAAAGGCATAAAATGGCCAAAGATTTAATCCATGTTATTAATCAGATTTGGGATGCTTCTTTCAGGAGTGGGGACAATTTATGCAGGGAACAGTGGCCTGCAAACTTTACTAATGTAGGAGCTATGAAAGTCTGGAGTAGAAAGATTGCTGGTAACATAAGAAATAGGTGGGAAATATTAATTGAGCAGTAGAAGGGGTAGCTGTAACACTGCTAAAGTTTTATAGATCTCTGGCAGAAGCCTTGTAAGTTCAGACTTAATAAGCTAAGGCTTCTCAACAAAATTGGATCCAAAATAGATGTCAAGAGAGGAAGAATCAAGACAAATGGTTGTAAGTGGGAGGTAATAGAAGGAATAGCTTTTTATTTCCACAGCTAGTACTGATCTCAGAGCAAGACCTGACTGCTCTAAGCAATCACAGAAGATTAAAAGCAGGCTATATCTGGTATGCCTGGAAACAGAATGATATATTAAATATACTTATGATATTTGTAATAAGACAGCTTCATATTAATTCTTTCGTAAGAAAAGATTAATTTTGCCCTGAAGCAGCATTTCTCTGACCCTTAACTCATGTTTGTGCAGAGTTCCCTGCTTACAGGCATAATGATGCATGTGTTTTCTCTCAACATTAGGGGCTTGCAGAAGATGTAATGGGCTGCCATGTACTACTTATTTCCCAGCATCTTAAAATATCATAGTTTCAATGTTAAGACTATTTTGTTTATGTTATCTCTATAAAATTATACTGTTTCTATTTCTTTACAGTAGTGTATGCATTGCATTATTTTTAATTTTGATGTATCTCATGATTATTACGATTGTATTTTTTTTTCTCCCCAATCAATTCTTGGAGTACCATTGGTTGGTTGGTTTGGTGGTTTTTCTGCTGGGTTTTTGGTTGGTTGGTTTTGGTATTGAGTTTTTTTGTTTTGTTTTATTTTTTACTTCCAGATTATGTCTTAGTGTCAACATACTAAGACTGAATATGAACACTTTTGCTTTTTCTTTCTTGTATTTGTTACTATTCTCTAGTTTCGTCTGATGCTTAGATAAGTTGAGTTACAAGCTTAAAGCACTGGCTAATGAGACTGAGCATCATCCTGATGTGTTTTAGTTTAGTATAATCTCTTGTCTTTATTCACTCCTGCTTTTGTTCCTTGGCCCTTCTGTCACAAGGAAGGGAGAGAGACTTTGTAAACAGTTTATGGCAATAAAAATACTGAGGCATATGGCAGAGCCTCACTTGAGGCCATAATGTCCTGTGACTGCAGTGATTTGAGGGGGAAGAAAACATGAAGAATCTTTGGTAGACCAATGTTTTCATTTTTAATAGACATTGAGGCTGCAGTTTCTATGCTATATAATCCAAATAACAATATCTGTAATCTCAATTGTAACTGCAGGCTTGATACAGAAATTCTGCTTTGGACAAGCAAGTAACCCAGTTGCCCAAATCTCCAGTGTGCTTTCTAGGAGGTGTAGCTTGTAAACATGTTTTGCTTTAGCTAATTTGTCAAGGGATCACAGTTGGCCGTGAAAGCAAATTTCCTGTGAAAATTTGGAATTATTCTAGACTTTGCTGAGAATATGCTCTGGACGGCTTCACTTACATATTTTTTTTGTAACATTGTGGTGCAGCTTTATGTGATGATGGCAAAACTGAAACTGGCTTGGTATTCAGCTGAAAAAGAATGAATCTTCTCCTGTTAGAAGAGTTATCCAGGTTTATGTTAGCTATCATAAATATCCTTTGCTTAGCAACAGGGAGGGCATTCAGGATATCAAGCCAACTGGAAAGAATCCTTCTGACAGGGCTCTGTTGGGGTGGGTGGCTAAGCTTTCCTGACAACATTAGTGCTTTTGCTCATGTCTGTCATAATTTGTGTTGCTAGGATCTGTTTCACAAGTTTCGTGACAGACTTATAAATGATACTGTGGGTCCTTTTGCTTACTGTCAGAAAGAACCATGATGTGGGGGAAGTGAACAGTAAAAGGATACAGAAAATAATAAAAAAACTGGGCATATAAGACTTTCAGTTTCTGAAATGGAAGGCAATATATGGTAACTTTCCACTTCTTTACTTTTTATGAACTTGACTTCCTCAACAAAACAGGAAAGTCATTATTTAGTCATAAACTGAAAACTGCAGTTAGAATTCAGGAGACATCCCACATATCATGCTAACCATTACTGGTGAAATGTATTTTTATGTACAGATGTAATTCACATTCTTGCTTCCAAATGAGCTTTTCAGTATAAATTTGTAGCTTCATTATCAGTCCACTCTGCCTGTTTTTGACCTTTTGTACTTTTGCTTCCAGGGGAGAAAGAAGATGAAGAAATAGTTGCAGAAATCATGAGAAGGCGATTTTTTCCTGCTCTTATAACTCATAAGAACTGGGAAGGCTTTCACTTTGCTGGCCATGAGATAAGAATAACAGAAGCCACTGATTGTTACGGGGCAGTCGTCTGGCCATCGGTACAATATTTATGCAGTACTGTTAATATTCACTTTTGGAGTCTTCTAGCACTTTTGATTTGTTTTGCACGATAAATATGTTTTGTTGTATGTTATAAACCCCAGGAAAACATTCTGTGCTTCTCTGTCTCCATTCTGAAAACCCCAAACCTGAATTTAGCTAGTTTCATATGGATTCCTGATTCTCAAAGCTAAAATGGTATCTCTTGTTTGTGACTCTATCATACAATGTGGATGATATTGTGTTCCCCTTCTCACCCACCAGTGGCCAATTACAAGCATATTTTGAAGGAAATATGACAGTCTCAGATGATTACATTTCTGTACATTTTATAAATACAGATGGCTGTATAGCAGACAGATCCAGGCTACAGAAACAGATGTGATATGAGCTCACAAGGTATTAGCACTCTTATAATCTTCTCAGCCTACTAATGTGAGAAGCAAATTTACCTTGTAAATATGCAGACATGGCAAAAGGCTCAACTGGAGCTTTTGGCTTCTTAGACAGCCAGAAATCTACTTGGGGAGAACCCTTGTCCTTAGCTCTTGATATAAGAACCATCAACATGCCCACAATACGAAGAGCCTCCTTCAAGGTTTCGAAGCTGTGCAATGCAGCTGACTCTTTTGAAATAATTAAGAATGAAAGAATTCACTGCAGTCAGGGAGGTGCCATGATGCACCATTGACATTTGTGGCATTCAGAGGACATTCCTGAAACAGAATGACCTCCAGGATGCCCTATAGGAGGGAGAAGACTAAAAATTGAGAGGCTCCGTTTCTGTCCCAGTGGTATCAGTCTTCTAAGATTGTCATGTTTTGATGAAATAGGACCATAGTTCGGTTGAGAAGAGTTAACGTACTCTTGAACTTTGGACAATTTTCCTTGTCTTAGCAGACCTAGACAAGTAATTTATACTATATCTCTTGGCTGACTGTCAATTATTCTCACAAAATCATGGGCTGTACTGAAAAGCATA
>NW_010171644.1:0-1495 GCF_000695765.1 Mesitornis unicolor | reverse complement strand
TTGACCTCAAAATTCACAATTTGACCCCAAATTTCTCAATTTGACCCCAAAATTCTCAACTCCACCTCAAAATCCTCAATTGCACCTGAAAACTTCACAACTTCACCTCAAAATTCCACAATTTGACCCCAAAATTCTCAATTTGACCCCAAAACTCCACAATTTGACCCAAAAATTCCACAATTTCACCCTAAAATTCTCAATTCCATCTCAAAATACTCAATTTCACCCCAAAATTTCACAATTTGACCCCAAAATTCTCAATTTGACCCCAAAACTCCACAACTTGACCTCAAAATTCACAATTTGACCCCAAATTTCTCAATTTGACCCCAAAATTCTCAACTCCACCTCAAAATCCTCAATTGCACCTGAAAATTTCACAACTTCACCTCAAAATTCCACAATTTGACCCCAAAATTCTCAATTTCACGTCAAAATTCTCAGTTTCACGTCAAAATTCACAATTCTACCTCAAAATACCACAATTTGACCCCAAAATTCTCAATTTGACCCAAAAACTCCACAATTTCACCCCAAAATTCTCAATTCCATCTCAAAAGTCTCAATTCCACCCCAAAATTCCACAATTTGACCCCAAAATTCCACAATTCCACCTCAAAATTCAACAATTTGACCCCAAAATCCTCTATTTGACCCCAAAATTCACAATTTCACCTTAAAATTCTCAATTCTACCTCAAAATTCTCAATTTCACCTCAAGTTCCCACAATTTCACTCCAAAATTCCACAATTTGACCCCAAATTTCTCAATTTCACCCCAAGATTCTCAATTCCACCTCAAAACCCTCAATTTGACCCCAAAAATCCCACAATTTCACCCCAAATTTCTCAATTTCACCCCAAAATTCCACAATTTCACCTCAAAATTCAACTTCACCCCCAAATTCTCAATTTCACCCCAGAATTCCAAGATTTGACCCCAAAATCCCACAATTTCACCCCAAATTTCTCAATCTGACCCCAAAATTCCCCCTTTGATCCCAAAACTCTCAATTTGACCCCAAAATTCCACAATTTGACCCCCAAATCTCACAATTTCACCCCAAAATTCTCAATTCCACCTCAAAATTTTCAACTCCACCCCAAAATCTCTCAATTTCACCCCAAAATTCCACAATTTGACCCCAAAATTTTGGTGATTCTGTAAAGATTAAAAAAGACCCCAAATAACCCGAAATTTACCCCCAAATCCCTGAAATAAGCCCCAAAAAATCCCCAAAGTTACTCGGGAAGACCCAAAAGGGGCCCTAAAAAATGACCCCGAAATCAAAGAATCCCAGAAAACTCAAAAATTCTCCAGAAAATTCAAAAAGAGTCAAAAAAGCATCAAAAAATGTCAAAAAATGCAACAATTTGAGGAAAGTTTTGTGAAAATTTGAAGAAAATTTAAAGAAAAAGGGGGAAAACTTGAGGAAAAATGGGAAAATTTAGGGAAAAATGGGGGAAAATTTGGGGAAAATTTGAGGGAAAA
>NW_010171643.1:0-7008 GCF_000695765.1 Mesitornis unicolor | reverse complement strand
TATATTACTAGTGTTTAGAGTGGGCACTATTCAAGCTCTACTGATTTCATTTTATGACATTACAAATACTGCCCACAAGGAAGTTTGAAAGAACAATTTTTCAACAACTTCCACATATTCCTTCAGGTCCCACCATGGCTGACAGTAATTGTCTCCCATATAGTTACTTTGTCTGTCGTTCTGAATAAATACATTTTTCTTTTACCTGTACATAAATGTCCAACTCCTTGTTTTCTTACAGAGTTATGCTAGTCAAATATGAAACTGGGTCAGCTTAAAATAATTCTGTGTGCTGATGCAGAGGTGGAGATAATTTGGGTTTTTTTTCCACAAAAGCAAGAATTATGTTTCTTATAGATAATAAACTGCTGGCATTTGTGTGCAGCTCAACTGTTCAAAGAACTTAATCATGTAATCTTTGCTGACTGATGTTGGCAAATATTTTTAGGCAGAATAGTAGGTAGAAAAGGAAATTTAAATGGGGACATACATCTACCAGTACCTTCCTTATCAATAAGTATTTGCACATAGTAATTGTAAAGGCATCAAATTTATTCTGATGTTTCTGACATAATGTTTAGGGATATCAGCAATGTCATGATATCAGCAACTGGAACACCTGTCCAAACACAAATCAAAACTGAAAATGTTATAGCAGTAAATCCTTGTCACATAATAAGATGATGTTGGCCTTTCATGCCTGAACTCATCACTGCATTGTATTTATATACATCATACTAAGCTCAAATATAAATGAACGAACGACTTTGAATTCTTATTGAGTGAATATTTGTAGTCAAGAAATACTATTTCATGAGTTTAGTACTTCTTTGGCTAAAATATTAACTAAAAGAAATTGCACTTAATATAAAGCCTTATCAATGGTCACTATGAATTTTGTTTTAGTTGCTTGTTTCTGCATTTTAGTAAATGTTTAGAATCAAATAATACAAAATTGTTTTGTAATACTTAGATAGTTACATATATTAATACGATTTTCTTTTAGCACCAGAATTAAAAGTCCTTGAAATGTAAAAACGAAGATCCATTGAAAATGCAAAATGAAATTTCATAGCTGCTAGTAGATTGGAAAATTTGAGAAAAACCCCTCAATCTCAGGATCTTTGACTGCTTTTCCTAATTTAATCCAATGCTTTTCCTGTTTCAGTCTCCATACTGTTTGAAATGAATCAAAAGTTTTACACTTCAAATAGGTGCAAAAGTATCTCTATCATTTTGTGGAGTCTCAGCTATGTTCAGCCACAAACTTGCAATATAAACAGTATCAAAATAATAATATCTGCTCACAGCTCTATCCCATGAGAACTGTTTTCATGAAACAATGAAATGAAAATGTGCTGAGTAAAAGGGAAGGGGGGGGAGAAATAACATATAATATGGAGTAATAGAAAACTACACATTCATACACTTTGAACATTTCTTATTTCAAACTGTAGTTAATGTATAGTGCCTCTGCATATGGGAACACAAAGATGCATAGGTTTGGGGATTAAGTGGAAATTCTAGACACAAAATTAAGGAGAAGACAAAAGAGATGGACCAGAATTTGTTTTTTCCTGAAAAGCCTTGATACCCAATGATGAAACTTAAAATAACCAGTCTATAAATACAAAGAATAGTAAGAGAGATTAAGTGAAGCAATTAGGTAAAAATCAGAGAAATCATTCAAAACAAAGAGCTTTGAGGGGAAAAAGATTAAGATTTGAAAAGTTATAATTATTAAAATTCTTCTCCTGCAACTTTGAATTATTTGAAAATTGTAAACCCACTGAATAAAAATGGGCAATTATCTAGAAGACAAAATTAGTACAGATGTAGGTGGTTTTTCTATTGACTGTTACATCAATGAAAGCAACCTCGTTGCCCTAAATATACGTATATTTTTCTTATCTTTAATAGCATAACAAAATGGAAAACTGCAACCAGAAGAAATTAATGTATGTGTTGTAAATGTTACATTAGAAGTCTTCAAAAAAGGATGCTGAGATTGCAATGTTAAGCACTTTGAAAATAACATTTGATAAGAAACGGCTCTTCACTGCTCATCAGTCTTTGATAACAAGTTATCAATGATTTTTGGTGAAAACAACAACAAAAAAATGAAGGCTATCCTAAAATAAACAGCTAGGGAAATTCATCAGGAGTACAGAGACTGAAATGAAAGTCTCAGTCATACTTAAACTCCAGAATATCTCATCTACTAAACTTGAGATAATTTGAGTATAAGGACTTTACACTTCTGCTTCGTTCAGTTAACAAATTTAAGCCTGAGTCTGACATCTTGAATTTTCAGTTACTAGGATATTACATGAGGTATCTTTGCATGCTTGTTCCAGCTCCTTACTCTTCAACATTCAGTCTTCACTGTTTCTCTTTCTGCTTTATAAATGACAGGAAGGGGCCAACAGAAGGGGAGTGACAGCTTGCTTCTAAATATCTAGGTTGAAATAAACTTGTTCTGGACAGGCTGTTCATAAATTAGTTACTAACAAGTAATAAATTTCCATTAAGAATTTTTAGCTTTACTTCTATTAAGAATTGCTATATTTTTATTCAGCAGAAAGTATTAGAACACTGTAAGAACATGCCTTTATTTTTTTTCCCCTAAGCTAATAATGTAAACTAGCAAATTTACTTTTTGTCCTGAAACTGCAAAAACAATGGTAATTCAAACATGTGACATGGATGACTCTGTCCATGTTGTTTAAAACTAATTAAGATTTAGTATAATTATAAGAAACAGAAAGTGCCACACAGCCTTATCTATGTAAGCCAGAACTGCTCAATGAAACCTAGCTGGTAGACAAAAGCTGACCTTGATAGAAGAAAGCAAAAGAACCAAACCAAACACAACAAAACAAAGAACCCAAACCAAACAAAACAACAACAACAATAAAAAAAAACCAAAAACAAAAACAAAAAAAAACCAACCAGAGTGGTAAAATAGAACATAGGAATGAAAACATTGTAGATGAGTTATAATAACAAAAAAATCATAAATACATGAATAAGATAGAAATACACAAATTACTTTAAACACAGAGTTATAAACGATGCCTTTTTGAAGCATAAAAAATGCAATTCTCATCATGAAATAAAACTCATAATGTACAGAAAAGATGTCTCAAAAGTTTCCTCCTTCTGAAATGTTCTGCATATTATCACCAAAGAAAAAAGATAGGATTTCTGCAGTAAGCGTAACCACACTAGTTATCTCCTAGTATCTTCTTTCTACATTTATTCTAACTGCAGTCCTCTTAAGAGACAAAAGTAATTCACTGTAGAAAATTATACAGTACCTGCAATTTTAGAAGATGTTAGTAAGAGGAAAAACTCCTGAGAAGCTTCTTAATACAATACTTAAATTCAACAGAAGTGGTAAAAGGTGGTAGAGAGGTAAAGTATGTTCAGATAATTCTCACAGAAAGCATCCTTAAGGCTAATCACTTTTTATATGGTTAAGACATTTGTAAGCCGTCTGTTAAGTGCAAGAGTAATAGCCTGGTTTTCCAATTTGTAGCAGCAGTAACTCTAAGAGCCTAAATTAAAAAGAAAAGAAAACAAAACAAAAAAATCACCACATAGGGAAACCTCACAAAATGCTAAAATGAAATAAACTGCATAAAATATGAGTGCTTGTAACACAGCAGTGTTTCTCATGCTATGCTAGCCACAGTTTTAGTTGAAAACATTTCATTCCATCATCTGCTGAAGATAATAGGCAAAAGAAATATGAAATCTAGTATATTCTGACTTTGACTGTAAAGACAGGCAGTTCATAAGATGAGCCCAGTGGGAACAGCATATCTCAAAATATTTCCACAGAAATTTGGAGCATAAGAATAAGGCATCTGAACTAAGTTTAGCAAACACATTCTATTCTTGCTGAAAGAAACAACTGTTAAATTTTGATTGACTCCTTTGGGAATACAAAACAGGGTTGAAGAGCAGTAAGCAAAAATAACACTTCTACATCTCAATTTCATATTTCCTGTTAGAAAAACAAAACAAAATAAACTCAAAACAACAAAAAACCAAACAAACAAAAAACCCAAAACCAAAACCAACCAACCAAACAACCCCCCCAAACAAATAAACAAAAAAAACAAATCAGGCACTGACTCAGTCTTGCCTCAGTCCCTCATGCTTTGGGAGCAGGAAATACAGATTCTTCTAGTGACTCTGAGGAAAAGGATTTAAGCAGCTCTTTCAGTGTTGCATGTACATTCATCTTTAGAGGAAAGACAGAAGTGATCTGATGAAGGTACATAATATACATATCATAACAATCATTATTCAATGACTGCACAGTGTGACTGCCTCATAGCTCTTCTATTGATTAGCCACAATTGGATAAATTTGGATGCCTAAGTTAGGTAAAGGAAAATTAATGCCTTCATTTTATATGACAGAAAAACATGAGTTCTTAGGCTAAGTGGGACACCTGTGATGGTACAAAATCAGTCAAAAGAAAAAGCAGGGTAAAGCAGAGCAAAAAAATTTCTTTGTGCTCTTCTGATAGCTGAAATCTCAGTTCTTTGTATTACAGCTTGAATGGTAATATTATTCCCCCTTTTACAGATCTTGAATTCAGGGATGCACTTACCTGACTGCACAAGAAAAGATCAGAAGTGTTTTCCTCCTATATGTCTCCAATTATCTACTTGCATTTAAAGAATTCTGCAGTAAAGTGTCTGGCTTTTTGTGCTTCTTTTTCTTGAGCAGAATTACAGAGAAGGAAATTCAGAGATCTGAATTCTGTGAAGTGCCCTAACCTTTACGCAAGTTCATTTAGAACTGGGCTGATAAGCATCATTTTCAGGAGCAAAAATATGCACTGTTATCCAAATGAATTAGCTCAGTTGTGCTAGTTCTCGCTTGGTTGTAGTGCAACCAGATGACAAGGTTTCAGAAGTGTTAACTTGTGTCATAGAAAGTGTTGAAGGGATTTTCAGTCCCAAATGAGCTGACAAAACAGCTCTTTGCCAATATTTTTCCTAAAAAAATTTGCCAGTCTATCAATATTTGTCTGAACAATGGCTTACTGTTCAAATCTATGCCTGTAGACCAGCCTGGGAAGATTTTCTGCAAGTACTCGAAGTCGAGTCAGTGGAATTACTCAGTTTTCTCAGTGGGAAGAGACTGATGAAAATTCTAGCACTTATTAGTATATGCTTACATCAGGTTGTAAAACCTACGTTTCCAAGCTACATTCCCACTTTTTGTCTTTTATAAAACAAATAAGCATATCCCAGGGTCATTTCATAAAGTGACGAGGGAAATACAACCAGTAATGTAAGTGACAGTTCAAGCTATTGGAATTATTATCATAAACAGAAGCCATAAGTCATTCTAATACTTGTACATGCAAGATCTAAGCATCAATACACATACAGTAAATCACTATTAAAATACTCTCAGAGAACCTAACAGGAAAAACGCAAACCAGATATACTGAAAGGTGAAACAATGACAAATAAATTACCCAATTTTCTTTGTTTCAGTCAAAACAGCTTTGAACCTTGTCAAGGGAAATAATCCTGTACTTATTGTTTGTAACAATATATTTAGCAAGCTGGTTATTTATTATATCCTTCATATTTTGTTAAATAGCTCAGAGTTGTTTGAAAAATTAAAAAAAAAAGTTGTCAAAGTTGCAAATGCACATTAAGATTTAGTAAAGATGCTCTGCGTGAAATCAGTAAATGAGGACTTTAATCTCAAATACCCTTTTCATGTTATTAAACAAGTCAAGAGAGTACCTGAATGTATTATTATAAGAGAGATAGTCCATGGATTACTGTTCATGGCATTCTCATCCATTAAATAACTCAAGATCCTAATTTTTCACTATTAAATTTTGAACAATCAGATTGGATAAGGAGCAATAAATAAAGAGCATATATTTTTTGAGTTAACTGATAAGAAAGACTCAGAACACAATAATGATGACCAGTGACCAGGCTTGCACTATTCATCTGAATACAGGATTTAATGAAACCTGATCTGTTTATTTTCCAACGAGCATGCACCTGTTGTCACCTCCATCTCAGATCCATGCCATGATATTTTCTGGTACCAAATCTTACAACACAACTATATCTATCACAACTATAGCTTTCTGTCACATTTATGAGATCATACAATGAGGGAGGTGAGTAGCAGGAGGCTGTGGAGAGACTGGGCAAGAAGCATGCAGGACTGTACCAGGCTGCTCTCTCAGCCAGATGTTACACTCTGCTTGTATTCACCAAATGGACTACTGCAGAAATTTCCAGAGGATTTAGTGTTACAAATCTCTCCATCACAATTTATGCACCGGTAGTAAATTAATACTGGAGGAATCTAACTTTCTGTTGTATTTGGTTGAAACTGGCATAGCTTGAAAGTTATTGTGGTCCAAGGATATTGGGAGGACAGAGTGAATGTTTAATCACAGAATCACAGAACATTAGGAGTTGGAAGGGACCTCAAAAGACCATCCAGTCCAACCCCCCTGCCAGAGCAGGATCACCTAGACTAGGCCACACAGGGATGCATCCAGACAGGTTGTGAATGTCTCCAGAGAAGGAGACTCCACAACCTCTCTGGGCAGCCTGCTCCAGTGCTGTCACCCTCACAGTGAAAAAAGGTTTTGGTTATGTTCAGGTTGAAGCACCTATATTACAGTTTACACCCATTGCCCCTTCTCCTGTAATTGGGCATCACTGAGAAGAGCCTGGCTCCTCCCTCCTGACACTTGCTATTTGCATATTTATTAACATTAATGATGTCACTCCTCAGTCTCCTCTTCCCCAAGCTAAAGAGATCCGGCTCCCTCAGCCGCTTCTCATAAGGGAGATGCTCCACTCCCTCAATCATCTTTGTGGCTCTGTGCTGGCCTCTTTCAAGCAATTCCATGTCCTTCTTGAATTGAGGAGCCCAGAATTGGACATATTATTCCAGATGAGGTCTTACCAGGTGTATTGGGTTTTTCTGTGAGGGGTT
>NW_010171642.1:23590-23907 GCF_000695765.1 Mesitornis unicolor | reverse complement strand
GGGGGGCTCGGCGGGGGGGGGGACGGGTGTCGCGACTCACAGCTGGGAACGCGGCGAGGAGCGCGGCGCGGCCGTGGGCGGTTTGGATTTTGTGTCGCCCGAGCGGTTCCGTTTTTTAATGGAGAACCCGCGCTGCTGCCGTGTCATTTCTGCACTGTCATCACCCTCCAAACAGCTCAAACTGCTGCTGGTGATCGCTCGCGCTTAGTGGTAGCGTGCTGTGTTTCAGCAGTTCTTGAGTAAAATATCACTTATTCTTCCTGGACTGCAAATGGTGGGTGATACTGAATATTCGGTCACTCATCCTGACTCATTTT
>NW_010171642.1:0-23559 GCF_000695765.1 Mesitornis unicolor | reverse complement strand
GGGAAAGAAAAGCGACTGATTAAGATTTTATTTATGAGTGGTAGGTAGTAATGGACATAAAGTATTCATATACAGTGCTGGCCCTGAAGGAGGTTTTGGAGCATAATGGGCAAAAATGGACTTCCAGTACAGTACACTTAGGGAAAAAAGAGAACAGCCTGTAACCCTTGAATATATAACAACGAGTTGAAAATAAATAATTGATTTTTATCCATCTTTTTTTTTAATTGAGACTAGTAGTATGTTTGTTTTCCCATGGATAACTTCCAGAAAGGATTTTTAAATGCTTAAGGGAATAGAGAACAGAACCTGAAGAGTGTTCCAGAGTTAGAGAAAAAATACCTTGAAGTGTGGTGGTCTGGAGATTGGGTTTTGTTGTGTTTGGTTTGATTTGGATTTTTTTGGAGAGGATTAGCTTAAACTGACCTATAAAAATAAACTTTAAAATGTAGGTGGCTTGCAGATAGGTCAGAAACTGTCTGTGCTTGGGAGGGATTAGGGAAGCTTTCTTCTAAGGTTTCTTAAATAGAAAATAATGTACACCTAATAATTAAGGCACCTTTCATTTGTTACACTGAAAAAGGTGCGTATTTGCTCAATGTCATTAGAGACAAGGCACATTTTTAGAATTCTAATTTTTAGAATTCAGATGCCTTCTAATTAAGGCATTTGGCTGCCTTTTTTTTCACCTATTGATGAAATCAGTCATCTCACAGGCACAATCAGTGAGATGTTGCTGGCTTGCAAAAATTTCATGAGACTACTAACCTACAGTTTCTTTTCTACTGTGCTTACATTTCTGGGTTGTAGCAGCAAATCGTTAATTTACGCTGAGGTTATTTAGCTATTTGGCAAGGCATGGAGAGACCAGGTGACTTTTTTTCACGTTTCTAGATGTACACAGTTACAGGTGTTAATGGAGAACACGACAACTTGAAGCCAGCTGCAGGCACAACTACAGAAAGGTGCCCTTTGTGTGTACAAGGAACGTGCTCGTACGTGGCTTGAGCTGCTCAGACCTTGCCAAGCGCCACCCTTTTCTGCTGCGCTCCAGAGAGAGGGGCCGTGTTTGGGAGCTCTGCGTCCCGATGGAAGGGAGGGTCTCGGGGTGAGCCAGCACTGGTTATCGGCACCAGTAACCTCAGCCCTGTGCTCGGGAGAACTGTGAAAAGTTGCCTTAATAGGGTTTGTCGTGCTCCCTACGGGGAGAGTGTGCTGGGGTGCACTTCAGTACGTTATCGGCACCAGTAACCTCAGCCCTGTGCTCGGGAGAACTGTGAAAAGTTGCCTTAATAGGGTTTGTCTCTTCCCTACGGGGAGAGTGTGCTGGGGTGCGCTTCAGTACCTCAGTTTGGGAAGGTCTAGATGTATTTTCAGCAGATTAATGCTGAATTGTGCTGATAATACAAAACGCATTCTGTAGTTCGTAGACACGTTTCATGTTCCTCTGATCGTGCTCCATATCTGCAGAGTGTGTAACTCAGCAAAAACAAAGGAGGAGGTATATTTTTTATCACTTCGGTGAGTTAAACCAGCTTGTCCCAGCTGACAAAAGGAGGGGGGCAGATTGCACATCTAGATGCAAGACCAAGCAGAAAAGCCAATAATTAAATTAGCTCATTTGCCAGTAAATATGTGTCTTTGAGGAAAAAAGTTCAGTTCTTGTATTTTCTTGCTTTGCAAGATTGGCAAATCGGAATCTTTAGAAAATTAAGCCATAAGAAATGCTTATCTTAGATGAGAACAGACCTTTAAGCAAAACCAAAAACTAATGCTAGGGCTGTTTCTGCCTAAACTCCACAAGTGAGGCATATAAAAATAACCGTGTTGATATGTTAAGAAGTTCTGAAAAGGGTTAACTGGGTGAGTTAATTAGAAATGAGAATAAGAAACTGAAATGGTTCACAGGTTGTTCTTTACAAGTATCAGTTGTATACGTAGCGACTTTACTGTAATTTCTACACCAGTGTGCTTTTTCATTATTTAACTACGTGGATCGTGAGATTTCCTTGACGCTTGCCATTAAAAGAGTCAAGAGGCATCAGGAAAGGTGGCAGTTGGCCTTGGATGGCCCTCGGGCACGGTGCTGAGCGGGGCTGTGGTTCAGGTGCGTGTCCAGTGGCAGCAGCGGGTCCACCCTGGGGCACCCTGCGCTGAGTGGGGCGCGATGGTGACCGAGCTCTGGATTCGGTGCTTCGCAGTGTGATGGGCAATATTCGTAGTTAAGGCTGCTTGAGAATCACTTCACCAAAGAATGAGCGGTAGTGGTCACATCTGCTGTTCACAATAGAATTTGTTTTCTGGAGTGTTTGAATCTTGCTTTAGAGATGAATACATAAAAATAGATAGGCAGGGTCTTTTTCACACTTGTTTAACTTTTTTAATGCTTACAAGCATTATAAGTTTTACAGCCAGATATTTTCTGATTTCAGCACCTTCCTGTTTTATCTGTATACCAGCTTTTCTTTTATAAACGGTTCTGATAATTCCTAAACTTTCCCCTAAGTGAGAAGGTTGTCAGCCTTTCTTAATAAGGTTTCTGGCAACAGTATTCACACTTGATTTTTAATGCCTTTCGAAAGCCAAGCGTAATTGTACTGAGGTAGAATCTGTGAAGGAAGCAAGCAAGCAAGCGTTCAGTGTTTCAGAAAAATTAAAATCTTCCTGGCAGCACATCCTTAATGTCAGCACTAAAATGTATCATAATTGTAGTCATTATTCTAAGGTAGAACTGAGATAAACTTTATTTGTCCGTGAGATTTCTGACCAGAAGAAGAATGTAATGCAAGAATAGAACTGGGTAAGTTACAAACCTGTGTAGTAAATCAGTGCTTCTATGTTGGATGCGCAAAGACTGGAGCATTTGCTTTGAGCATCCTGACAAAGAGTGGCATAGTTTGTATGGAACACCTACAGGGCTGAAATGTGGGGTGATGTGACTGTACTGAACAGGAGGAAACTTGGGTGTCAGCTGCTGTTCCGGTCCACATTAACACCTCTTTGTATAAAATGTGTGTGCAAGAGAGAAAACAGAGACCCTATTGGAATACAGGTTTGTCTGGCATTTGTGGTATTCACTTGAATCCTGGGAAATGGCCTCAGAATGCACACACGAGTTGTGTCAGTGGAGATTCAAACTTGCTCAAAGCTTGCAGAAACCTAATTAACTGGTTAGCAGAGGAAGTTGCATAGCTGAAACAACACAGTCTATTAATATCCAAGCCAGCAAGCTTAAAGCTAGTTCAGTTATGTCTGCACAAACTGTAGCTGCACCTGTAAACTGCCTAGATCACATTTGAAGTGAAATTTATCATTCTTCTCTTACATTAGAACAAAAATGTTTATTTTAGAAAGGGTGTACAAAAAGCTGATTACACATGAGAATACAATGTGTTTTCATGCACGTGTGGATGGATCCAGTCCTGACAATATGCTGAAAGCGTGGAAGGACTCAGGACCTGTATTCTGAGAGTTCTGGGTGGAGCAGATGACTGCATCACTGTGTCAGCTTTTATTGGATTTATGTGTACATGAACATCCTTCAAGATCTAGTGTAATCGGCTTTTCCTAGTGGTATCAACATGAAGTGCTTAGTGTGCCTTGAAGGGTGATCAGGCTGCTCTGGGTCTTTACTCCCTGGCACCAGTCAGTAGCGTACCTGACTTGTAAAGTCCAAGTCCAAGGCAGCATCTTTCTCTTTGGAAGGATGTTAATTAATGCATATTTTCCATATCTGTAATCTGGGTAAGCAAGTGGCCAGTTACTCTGCATTGTTCAGTCTATTCATAGTTTTGCATGGAATTTACATACTAAAGCAGATCCTTTTGACTGAATTTGGATTGCTCATTGTTGAGTTTAGCCAGAGTTCTTAAGCTTCAACTATGAATATTTACTAATGTAAAAAGGAAAAAAAAAGTTTAAAAGTTACTACAATGTCATAAATTGTAAGACTTTTGGGTTCCTTTTTCTTCCTTTTTTCTTATTTTCTGAAGACGTGTTGTTGCCTGAAAGGCTTCATAGAATGAACTGTGACACTAGCGAGATGGCACTTCATTCATGTGTGGTGTATTATACGTGCGTTTGGTATGGTGTTTGTATTTTTTCAGTATGAAGATTAAGCGTATTTATAGAGTCTAGATGGTAATTTTGTGAGGAAGAAAACCTGATAGTGGTTAGGAAAGGAATGAGTGTAACAAGAAAAAAGTGATATGAGGAATGACAGAATGCAAAGAGAAAAGCCAGTGGATGGTGAGCAGTGGTTAACAGCACGCAGGAGACAAAAGCGGCTCTGTCTTCATTTCCAGGGAGTGGATGCTGTCGGGTGTGTAAAGCAGGTTTGGCACAGGTGCTCGTAATGAGCTTTGCTGTGCTTGCCAGGCTCATGAGTTCAGGTAACCTGGGTTGCTGGGGACCTCTCACTAGGGGGAAGGTGAAAGGAAAGGCCTGACATAGGTTCTTCCCTAAGCTTGTTTGGTGTATAGCAATCTGCTCAGGTCAGCGTGATTCCAGATACTGTAGTCCATAAATTAGAAAAAAGTAAAATATATATTTATTTTTGTGGCTTTTTGTGTAGGGAGTGAAGTAATCATTGATACTCAGGATGTCATTTAGACCTTTGAGTTATTTTGCTTCTGTGACCCCGGTCTGTGACTGCTGTGGCGTAGAGCTGGGGCCAGCGTTGCTTCAGAGGGGATGTGAGAGAACAGCGTTGGTCACAGCTGCTCACGCATAGGCTCTAAATCGTGTAGGAAATACCAATTTTGCTCCTTTATCTCTTTGTCAAGAATATCAGCTATACAGGCAAAATTTTTGCACTGTGTTTTGCATTCCACAAAAAGCTGCACTCTGCTCAGTAAACTGAGCATCAGTGAGTTTGACCTGTCCTTTCTTTGTCTGCTGAGGAGCTGCATCTTCAGTCCACTTGGGTTTTGTCTTAGAAGATGCACAAACAGCCCTTGCTTGGTACACAGCTGTTCTCAGCATTTGTGCTTTGCAGAAACCCAAAGGTTTTTAAAGTGTTGAAGGTAAAGAGAAGGTAGGTTTGTTTGCCTTTAATTTAAAAAAAAAAGGCAAACCAAATAAAAAGCCAGTGTTTGAACCTCACTGGAATGTAGCCTCTGTTCTGATTCATGAGGATTCCAAACAAAATGATAGATTCCTGGTTTTAAGTGTTATTTTTAATCTTAGTGTTCAGTGTTCTCAATTACTGGTTAGATCTTTCACACTAACAGTGTTGATAATCTTTTGATACAGGGTTGAGGGGAATTGATCAGGGAAGAGGATATAATGTAAATAGGAAAATAATGGGATATATACAGATATGTACAAATATATCTACAAAACCAATATAAAATCCTCCCCCAGTGACGATGATGTCACCAGAGGCTCTGGGAGCACTGGAAAAGTCGCAGTGTGGACCCAGCAGCAGTGGGAGCTGATGCAGGAACACAGGGCTCAGGATCAGAGGCAGCCGAAGCAGCAGGGTCTGCTGGGCCTTGGGCCATTGCAGGGGTGGAGAGGGAAGGAAGGGTCCAAGATGGAAGGGTCGAGACCCTCTGTGTGTGGGATGCAATACCTCGTTGGGCAGGTTTGAGTCTGCTCCGCCCCCGTAGGTGCAGACACAGCACCCATGGTGAGACAGTGCCCTTGAGATTATCACTTGCAGCAGCACATACTGGAAAAACATGCTGCTGGTTTCAGCAAGTTCAGCCACTTAGAAGAGACTGAGCTGGAAAGGAAAATCACTAAATAGAAAATTAGTTCTGTTTAGCTCAGACCAGGACAAATATGAATAAGCTGAATATGAATAAGCTTGCAGTTCCTACTTGGATGTTCAAATCATTGGGGGTTGTTTGTTTGTTTTCTTTGGCTTTTTTGTTTGTTTGGTTTTCGTGGTTTTATTTTGTTGTTGTTTTGGGTTTTTTGTTTTGTTTTTTGTTTTGTTTTATTTTTTTTCTAATCTAGGATGAAACAGGTGCCTATTTAATAGACAGAGACCCGACCTACTTTGGGCCAGTGCTGAACTATCTCAGACATGGGAAACTGGTAATTAACAAAGACCTAGCTGAAGAAGGTAAGAAGCTACTAAATCTCTTGTTTTCTTGTCACTTGCTTATTATTTTCACTGCTTTTGAGTCACCAAAAGTTTCTTACAAGTAGATGGTAAACCCTAATCGGCGTAGCATTTTGGTCTGTTTCAAGCGAAGCTGATAGGTGTCATGCAGTTACAGCATATGCTGTTATTTGAGTGTTCTGAATACGATTCCTGGTTTCACAACCCTCTTCCTCAGTTAGAACGTGAATATTCAAACATGAGGGGAGATGCCTTTTGTCATACAATCTTGTATCTTTCCTGTATGACTGTGTGAAATATTTGGGTTGAGTCCTCTTCAAGCACAAGAATACTGGCTGTGAAACACGCTTTAGAAGACATAAAGTGAAGAGTGAAGCTCTGGGATGTTCAGATGTGGAATATGCTCTTGAAGAGTGAATTCTGCTCCCAGCTTCTCCCTCCCTGTCCCTAATTCATATCCATTTTAAAGTAATGGAGGATTAATTTTAAGCCATATTGTACTAGAACTGTATTGATAAGGTGTTGAAGAAGTCGATCAAAGAGAAATACTCTAACAATATTAACATGTACGTTTTTAAACGCATATTGTGTGTAGAGAACAGGTAAGGCTTGAACGTGGGAGTGGGAGCAGTCTGTAGTATGTATCTTTAAGCTTTTGTTTCAGGATCTAAGGTCTCAAAGGATAGGAAGAAAAACTTTCTGCCCACTAGGAGCTGCAGAGCTTTTCAGTAGAACTATTTGAATTTCTCTTTCATATTCCAGCCTGAGGCAGGACCTAAGCTATGATGGTCCATCAATCTGCTAAGGAATGGCATTTGTGCTCCTTTTTTGTTGGTGGTGTTTGTTTGCTTGTTTCCTGCCCCTCATTCTGCATGTGAATGGCATCAGCTTTCTTTGGGTTTTTCTGAATGAGCTAAACTTTGAACTACATTTGCTTGAACGAAACCAAAATCATTAGGCTGGGAAATGAACTTTTCCTAGCACAAAATAAATAATTTTCTACTGCTGTAGAGAAGATAATCTTAGGAACTGGTTGGTGGTTTTGACATGGAATCTTATGTTACGCTCTCTTTCTGAAAAATATTCTCATACAGGTGTACTGGAAGAGGCTGAATTCTACAATATCACATCACTAATAAAACTGGTAAAGGACAAAATCAGAGAAAGAGACAGCAAAATCTCACAGGTGAGGCTGTTTTCTAGTGTGGTTTTGATTATTTGTTCTGTGGCGAGTAGTGGGTGGTTCTGTTTTGTTTCTTTAACTGTGCATTTCACCAGTAAGATGTGAATGGCTGCCTCCATCACTGGCTGAGCAAACCATTAGTACACAGAGATTAATATTCTTAACCCTCAGTACCTGCTAGTCTGCTTACAAAGGGCACAGGCATGTGGTTCCAGTTCTTGTTCAAAAACTGAAAACATTCTAAAGAATTGTTCAAAAATGTCTGGTAATAATAGGATTTGTCATAATGTAATTTTGGAAAATAGTTACTGTAGAAAACAGCTTTTGTAGGATGTGTTTTTCTCATATACATTTAAATACTCTGAATATGATAAGATTGCCTAACTACGATATAACTCCTGTTTATAAGGTGTGCTTATACAGCATTCATACAGGTGCTGTTTAGCTCTTGTCACATGCTTCTGTAGCAAAGTTAGTTTCTTTATTTGTAGTGCTCTGTAGTTGAGAAGACTCTGCCTCTTCTCATAGCAGCTCATAAATATTTCTTCTCGAAAGTGCACGTGAGAAACTGTGAAGTAAAGGTAGTGTTCAAGTTTGCTCTTTAACTCTGCTAATTCTGGCCTTCCCTGATAACTGAGTCTTCACGGAGATCTTGCAAACTCGTGTTGCCGGATCTCTCTTGAAGCCAGGTTGTGGGACAGCAGAGTTGCTCTGATAGCATTTTCTAAAGGGTTTCAGCAAAAATGGTCCTAGTTAGTCTGGATGGGAAACAAAGACGTTTTTCAGTATGGTCAGACATTCCTTAAAGTTAGGTAGGCCTCTGCAGAACCTCAACCTTGATATTGGATGATGTGGTTTGCTACCACTTGGAATGATAGGTAAGTCTTAAGATTATTTTGTTGTAACTGTTCAGTAGCATTTCTAGTCCCTGAAACATTCGTGTAGCACTGAATCTTCTCCAAGGGGATTCTGAACAGATGAGATTTCTTTATGAAAAAACAAAAAGGCAAGATGTTCAAGGTGGTGTTGCAACTTTAAACAAGTCACAAATGTGAATTCCATGCTGTACTGAGCATCTTATGTTTCTTCTTGAAGGTACCAGTCAAACACGTGTACAGAGTGCTGCAGTGCCAGGAAGAGGAACTCACTCAAATGGTTTCCACGATGTCTGATGGCTGGAAATTTGAACAGGTAAAAAACCCATCCAGGGTATAATTACAAAGCATTCAATTAAGTGAAAGAGGAGT
Source organism: Mesitornis unicolor (assembly GCF_000695765.1). NCBI lineage: Eukaryota > Metazoa > Chordata > Aves > Mesitornithiformes > Mesitornithidae > Mesitornis > Mesitornis unicolor. The sequence goes on along the minus strand of NW_010171642.1, from coordinate 15,056 downwards.
GTAAAGTAAATTCTATGCATCTTTTTAAGTGCTGTCATTTTCAGAAATTGGATAAGACACACAGTTAAATTAAAATTTGATATTTGCATTCTTATTTGTCAGAGAACAAAAAACCTGTAGCTTTCCAGGAGACAAATTGTGCTGACTTTCTACAGAAACATCTACATCGTGTTTGAAATTTAGTTCTTTGGTGTCTACACACTAACATTTGAAGGGTGAATAAACCAAAATTTACAAGTTTATACGAATGGTAGCTCAGATACAAAGAGCTCTGGGTAATAGAGATGAGCTCTGGAGACAAATGTTTGTCAGGCCCAAACAATGGTTCTTCAGATGAAGGACTGATACACATGGAAGGGTGACCTTAACCAACATGGATGCGAAGCTGGATAGGCGTGAGCTACGTGAATGTTGTCGTTCTTTGCACTGCATAAAAATAGCTTTGTGTGTATACTCAAGAATACATTGTAAAATTTGAAGAAGAGCTTTCGTTATCCTCGCTAGTCTCTGTAAATAAGAATCTAATTGCATGGCCTCTTCATCTTTCATGTTCCGAACCTACCAGAATATTTAAACTGCGTTGGAGCAATGAATCTTTGAACTTTGGAGAGAGGCACAAGTGCTCAGCCGCCAACATCTTTTTCAGTGTCTGTTGCCAACTGTAGGAGAGATTGGAATAAGCACATGCCTTTTATCCTATGCGCTCTAATAGCACAACAAAGCAACATTTTTAAAAAGTTTGGCACACAAGGGTAGAAGAGGACGTTTGGTTTGTATTTGATGAAATGTGTAGGTGACAGCCATGATCGAGTAAACTGCATCAGCACAGAGGAAGATTCTTGGGCTTCAGTTCTCTGGCTCGAATATTACCGGGTCTGCTTGGCTTGCCAGAAGCTGAACGTGGTTTAAGTTCCTGAAAAAAGCTCTCACTTAACGCATGTGGCTGTTTTTGACCAGTGCATTGACAAAGTTTTTTTAACATTCTTTGTCATGTGAGCTTTCATTATGAATAGAGATTCTTTACTTCTTAACAAATTAAATTTTACCTGTCCTAAGGCCTTGTATTCTTTGGGGATATTGTATCTGGGAGGGATACTGCTTTGACAGCACAACTGCTGAAAGAACGGTTATAATCTCTTTCAGAATTTAGAACTGGAAAACTCCAGTGGTTATCTTGAAAGCTACATCCTTGTTTCATCCAGCTTTCTCCCTCCTTCCTCCCCACCACGTTGCTCTCTCTTGGACGCAGTTTGCAGCAGACAACACAGCAGCTCCATGGTCTCACAGTGCCCGGCCTCCGACTAGGCCTCTGACCAGGCCTTTCTCTCCTCTGTTTTTTTTGCAGAGCTGCGTTTAGCAAACATCATTCACTTTAAACATGATTACAATATTCTGTATAATCTAAACAATTTAAATGTTAAGATTTGAGAGCACTGTAGCATTTCTGTAATTTTTTATCTTTTCTAAACCTGTGTTGCTCAGCAGCACGCTTCCTTCAGAAGCAGTCTTTGGGGTGACACCTGCCACGCTTTGTACACGTTATCATTGGTGGGATAGAAATAATTGGCTTTTTCAGAGGAGTAATTTTCCTGTGGGTTGAGAGTCCTTGTGGTCTGTGCCCCATATAACATATTTAAGTGGCTATTTTTCATAAAGAATATTTATTTCCCCTTAGCACTTAAAAATTTTCTTGTAAAATACAATTGGATGTGGTGATTAAGTAGGAGTGGAAGGTGTTAAACTTCTGGTGTGCTTTCACAGGAGTATTTCTTTTTCAAAGAATACGAGTGGAAAGCACTGCTAGAATACTGCAGTTATACATCAGTCCCAGTCCAAAAACTACCACCAATAGTGCTGCCCCACTTCAGTGATTTCAGTGGGTCATTTTGTAGGTGATTTTTAGCTTCAATTATTACCTCCTCAGACAATCAGGAAAAAAATATTTTGGCAATACTGCATAATGAGAAACTTTGAACTATACAGAATTGCTACATACAAGGGCTTTAGAGAGCAGTGGTGTGTCGGTCATGTAAATTTTAATGATTAATGTAAGCTGAGTCTTGTCACCATAATGCTGTCTTAAATACCTTCACTGTATGAGAAGGGCGGTATTTAGCTGCTATCTTCAAAATTATTCACAAAACAATAGCAGGATAAAAATAAATTTACTATTCATGAGCCTTCTCATCAGTAGTAATCTCCAGTTTACTTGGAATAGGCAGTTGTTGTCTAGTTCTTCACACTTAATTTAAAGCTCTAATCTTTCTGAAGTGCACTGACAGTCTATGCTTAAATTTAAATGGGCTAGAAATTGCCATGTGTTATTAAAATATTTTTTTGTAATAACAAGTTGAGAAATTTAGCTGAGATCGTTAACTCCTGAATTACTAGATGCTTGGCAAGTGCGAGCAGAGTATCTTTGTAATTATTTTTATGGGAACAAGACAATTTTTTCCTATCTAGTTATTTTCTTGGATCTCCTGTAAATTACCACTTACAAAGTGGTAGAGTACTCAACATTTTTCCATGTAGTTGACTTAATGTGTTTCCGTAGCTGTATTTTGTTTATCAGTATCTGGAACAAGATGAAGCTCTGTCCATACCCAGGCTTGATCTATCGCTTTATGTAACACCTTCCAGCCTTACATCCACGTTAACTTCTGCACTCGCAAGGATGTCAGGAAAATGACCCTGGCTGTCATAATGCACCAAACTCTGTTTATGTTTTTCAGAGTAGTTGGCTACACCACATTGAAATGGAGAGTTTTCTGACTTACTATCAGTAACTCTTAACTTCCCATGAAATTACAAAGGGTTTTACAACTGCCTCTATAAAATTTATGTATGTTGAAATGAAAGTTGTAGCTTGATAGCCACCTGTTCTAGTGGCAGGTAAATGTAACCTGAACGCCTGAGCTCGTCTGTTATTTGTACGATTTGGATAATGGTATGTGCTTCAGCTTTACAAAGGTTTCTTTTTGTGTTTTGCTCTGATTGGTTATTTCAGCTTGTCAGTATAGGTTCCCAGTACGGCTGTGGCCGGGCCCAGCAGTCAGAGTTTCTGCTGATAGTGTCACGGGAAGTGAAAGGGGAAGAGAGATGCTTCCAGAAATGCTGCAGTGAGGTGTGTCACACCATTCTTTTTGCCCTCACACCAATATGCTTGGCCTCCTTGCATTTCTGCTGCTTTCAAATCATTCCACTTTATTCCTGGATGTACAGCACATAGTAATTTGTGTGTATTTGTGACTGGCTTTTTTTTATATTCGCAGTATTTCATTATACATTATGAATGTTCATATTGTAAAAATAATAAAAAAGCAAACATAAACCCCCTAGTTATTTAAAGATTTTTCTTAAGAAGAGTTCTTACCTTCTCAATAGGTAACTTCTTTTCCTTAAATCTTCCTCCAAAGTTAACAGCCTTTGATCCATACTTGATAAGTTAAAGCGGTACAATTTAAACATTGGGAGCCCTGTAAATAAAGCTTTGGGTTCGCTGGGTTCAGAAAGGGGCATTTCTGTGTTAATCATTGATCCAATTTGAGTGTATTTCATCCACCTAATAGCTAGTTAAGTTCTGGGTTCAAACCTTTTATTTCTGCTAGCTCAGAACTTAACTATTGTTTTTTAAGGTGGATGAAATATATTCAAACTGGAACAAGAAGTAACAGAATTATCCAGTAATAAAATATGGAGGAGGGAGGGGAGAACAAAACCAGCAGTTTTAAATCTTTTCTCAAGTGGAAAGAAAATCCTGTGGTTTTGGGGGACATGATTTTGTTGTTGTTTTGGTTTTTTTCTCCCCCTTGGGAAATTTTCTTGGAACCCAAATGAAGAATCATAGCTTCACTCATTGGCTTTTTAGGCTGTCTCATCCTTCCTGCTCCCCTCACCCTCGGGTCGCTGCTTTTTTAATTGCTGTGTTACTTCCCAGTGTTCAAGAGTTTGGAACCGAGTAGGAAATGTGGCGTGCTGTTAAAGCTGCGTGGGGCACAGGCAGCGTGATGTTATTTGTGTGTTCATGTCCTAGAGAGCTTGAAGGAAAATTTAATACAATAAAATGGAGGTCGGGGGAAGGCTGTGAAGAAATGAAGGCAGGCATAAAACTTTTTTTAAAAAAAATCAGGACGGGAATGAATTTTCCTTACTCTTAGATTTGAAATCTGACAATTGCATTAAGAGACCCGAAATAAATATGCTTGCGGTCCTGGTGTCAGTTATCCGTGCGGAGTATAACGGCAGATGTGTGTGTTTCTTTACAGCCTTTTGCAAATCCTTTGAGAATGCAGGAGAATGAGCGCATTATAACTCTAAAAGGCTTGGAGGCCATTCTTACATTCGTACAACTTGGTTGTGCACAAAAAATTGAGGGAGGACTTTCTTTTATTCTGTCAACTGTTAGTTAGCAGAATTAAAAAAAGACCAGCATCCCAACACGAGCTTTCTAGCATGCAACTTCACCACGTCTGAAATAGAAGCAGTAATATTCAAAGTATAAGAATATTTAAAATAGAATTTGAGAATAGACCATACAGAAAAAGAAGGAAATTGGTAATCATAGAAGAGATAGTTAGTATGAGTAACTCCAGTGGGAAGCAGAGAAAGACAGGGATGCTGTTGGTGCAAGCTGGAGTGGTTGTCTGTGATGGCAAACAATGATCCTGTCACAGAGCTGCAGACTTAGGAAGAGTTCTTCAGAAAGTTACTTCATGTCCCTGAACTCATTCTTAAATCTTTCTTTTTTGAAAACAGGCCTGACCATAGGTAGGCATCAGATAGTCTCTGGTTGTTTCTTTTTTTTTAACTTTGCACTTTCCGATTGTCATCTTTTACCTTACTTAAAAGTTCAGGTTTTATGAGACAGGAACTTTCCTGTTGTTATTTCTTTGACTTTTCAGGAAAATCCTGAATTATGTTGGCACATCAAGCAAATATCTGTGTTTCTGTATTTCATGAGAACCTACCTGTGTGCAGCTTTGGGCTCCCAACACCAGAAGCCATGGAGCTGTCGGAGCTGGTCCAGAGGAGGCCGCGGAGAAGCTGAGGGGCTGGAGCACCTCTGCTATGGGGACAGGCTGGGAGATTTGGGGTTGTTCAGCCTGGAGAAAAGAAGGCTCCGGGGGGACCTTATTGTGTCCTTGCGACCCTCCAGAACCTGAAGGGGCTACAGGAAAGCTGGGGAGAGACTGTTTACAAGGGCAGGTAGCAATAGAACGAGGGGAAATGGCTTTAAACTGGAAGACGGTAGGTTCAGGCTGGATATTAGACAGAAATCCTCCCTGTGAGGTGGTGAGGCCCTGGCCCAGGTTGCTGTGGGTGCCCCCTCCGTGGCAGTGCCAAAAGGCCAGGTTGGACAGGGCCTGGAGCAGCCTGGGCTGGGGGAGGTGTCCCCCCATGGCAGGGGTGGGACTGGGGGGGTTTGGGGTCCCTTCAACCCAAACCAGTCTTAATAATTAATTAATTAATGATATTAATACTTTCCATTCTTGCCTTTTTTAGTTACATCTGACAGTTTACTTGTGTCAGTACTCTGACATATTCCATGCAAACAGTGTTCTAACAAATTTTCTGTGATAAGTAACATTGGCATTTTCCTATGCTCGGTTACAACACTGGGGCTTACAGGAAAGCTCAAGCAGGATCACGATGCTTTAGGTAGGAGGGTAATGAAACAAGTCATAGAAGGAAAAAAAATGAGGAAAAATACGTACATGCATTTATATGTATATATAAATAATCATTCAAATCTATGAAATTCAGAGTTTCAAAATGTTCTTTTTTCTCTTCCTTAAGTTCTTGGTCATTAAAGCTCTGTCTGCTGTTTAAGCCCTGTGAGCCAAGGAGAGTTTGTCCTTTCAGAAAGGTTGAGAAACCATAGTCTGAATAATCTGAAATCCTTTTCCTATGCACTGTAACACATGTTCTGCAGACCTCAGATTACTCAGATTATTTTATCTTTTGTTTTTTTTGGGAGGGGTTGGGGGTGGTGTGGACTGACACGGGGTGGGGGAATTCAACATTTCCTTTGAGTTTATCTGCATCCTTCTTAAAGTGTTGCCAGCAACACTGGGAACGGTGACTTTTGGAATACAAGTGCTGAAATACTGCTTTATTTCTGATCGTACTCTCTGACACAACAGTTCAGTTCTACTCTGCAATAATTTTCCATTGCTTCTTTTTCTGCCATCACCTTTGTTGTTGGTGATGCGTCTCAAAAAGCTATGATGAAGTTTCTAGCATGGTATTGATGCTATCCAAACAATGCATTCTTAGTTGCACACATATGGAACTGCTTACATGAGCATCATGTGTTGGAGTTTTGAAGAACTTGTGTTTAATGTTGCAAAAGTGATTTTTATCTTGAAATGCACCAGCTGATTAATAATGGCAAAAAGTGATCCAGGTGTTTTGCAGTCAGCTAAGTCAGTAGTCCTATCCAACTGGCTAATAAGTAGTCAGCCACGTCCTCTAAACAGACTGAAGTGCAAAAGGTGAACTGATTTGGACTACGAAGCATTAGTGGGGGGTGTAAGTAGCTATCGACTGAGGACCTGTAAGCCTTGTTGAGCCAGGGTTGATGATTTGCCTGGTGTTTGGGTCTTGTGTGATACCTGCTTTTAGAGAGGTCATTTATTTATTTTGAGTGTTTTTCCTTCCGGTCAGTGTTATCATAGCTTATCTGCTATCACGTTCTTGCTGTTTTGCAAGAACAGCAGCAGACTTTACTAAACCAAATCATACTCTTGAATTTTATTCTTCAGATTTCTCTTCAGAGAAGGGGAATTAATGCGTGACTTTATTTAAACATGTATTCAACTTCTTGAGTGCTTTCTAACCTTTAAGTGGCTTAAAAGTACTGTTTAAAATAGTACATTTTACCTCAATAATTGAAGCAGTTACTGTATTTGTATTATGTGGTTTCTAATTGCTATATAATATATGGGATAAACAACAGACTTAGAGCCAACTTAAGTGCTTTTTTCCCTGAAAAATTGTGCATAATATTTTTTGCTCTATATATGAATTAAGTCTGGGTTGATTTTTCCAGCTTTTCAGCGGACTTTCTCACTCCATTTTGTGCAGCTAAGCAACAGGTTATTGTATGGGTTTTGTGATTCTGTATTACACAAGTACGTTATGGTGCAGACTGCAGAGTATCCATTGTGAAAGATTAGCTGACTTAATGTCTCAAGTTAAGTGGTGCCTCTGTATTCCGATGAGTATGTATCAGTGCTTGTAAAAAACCTGGGGTTTTGTAACTTTGTTACATGGTTTTGGTGGAAAAAATGTCCTTATCACGTTCATTTTTTATCAGCCGCTGTTCATTACTGACTATGTTTGTATTTTGCAGAATTAGAGAGATGTTAGGAGCGGAGGAGGGACAGAAAGGTTTCTGGTGATCACACCCAGACAGTGTAGTTGAAGTCGGCAGCTCCAGAGTGCTGAGTTTTGATTGCCAGAACTGTTCATCGGAGGTTGAGCCTCATTTGCTGTGGTACCATCAGGGTCCAAAACCTTTGCATCGCGTAGGCCTGGCATTGAGCCGATTCCTCGTGCAGACGCGGTGCCTGCTGCTGGCTGTGCACATGGGCTCTCTGTGGAGGCTCCTGCTTGGCCGTCTTACCGCCCTGCTGGGACATCCGAGCATCTCGCTCCTCTCTCTCCTTATAAACGCAACGAGGCCCTTTTTTCTCCTGGCAGTGCTATAAGGAAGCTGCGTTTAGCCTTGGTCTACGTTCCACTTTTGCTGGGGAATAATCGTATCCCTCAAATACAGATTCTGGACCAAGATTTCATCTTGTCTGCATCTTCCCTGTTTTAACAAGGCTTTTGCTCTCTGTGGTGCTCTGTTAGACTAGGGGCAGTGTGCAGTTTGCTTTTAGGTAGATATCTATGGTGTTTCAAGTGCTGCTGCTCTAAAAAACAAGTCAAACCTTTTCTGTGGGCACCTTAATGATATAATAGAGGTTGGGGGATAGGACAGCCTTATCACATGTGTGTGGGGATTTGGAAGGTAGCTTTAATATACTTTTGGTAATGACCTTTAAAGTAAATGAACCAGCTACATCTGAAATGATCCTGGCTTGGAAAGGCAGGCTTTGTAAAGCTTCTAGCATTAGGTAAGTGTGCCGTATGTAAGGTAAAACAAGTTACGGGAAATTTCTGCCATTTGATAAATATGCTGCATACGAGGTAGTGCTGACGTTGAGTATGCCCTTCTTTCTCAGTAAGCTGCCATTTATCATTCAATATCTTGACTTGTAGAAGCTTGTAAATATGTCATATTTCATTATACATGGCTTCTGCTTGTAGTGCTTCCCTAATGAACTTCCTTGTAGCAGTACATACGATTTTCAAATGTTAATCCTGGTGTCCCACCACGCTGTGTCTTGGTGTTTTCCAGTCAAATGCAAATTTTGTCTTTGTCTACTCGAAATAAGTTTTAATAGAAATACCGTTATTCTGTAAGTAAAGGGGTGGGTATCCCTTCACGCTAAAGTGCTTCCTGCATGCGGCCATTTACATGTTAAGTCATGCCACACTGAGATACCACACACAGACTCTTTAAAAATTAACTTTGGAGGATGGGAAAGTTTCCAGTAAATAACAGAAACAGGGAACAGGCTACTTCTGCGCTGGCCTGCCTCTGTAGCCTTTTCTTTCACAGTATGTTCATAGCTGTAAATCATTAATTCTGTAAATGCTTATAAAGAAAAGCTATGTTTAACCTATCATCAGAGTGTCAGTGTATTTGTCAGCATCAAAACATATTTGCATTGGAGAATCATGCTCCAGGCACAGCCAGCAGTCTGAAGAGTGAGGAGTGTCTGTACTAGTGATGGGAATTTATGGAATTTGTTTGTGTGGAAATACAGTTGACCATTTCTGTTTTGTTTTTTTCCATCTTTCAGCTGGTCAGTATTGGTTCTTCCTATAACTATGGCAATGAAGATCAGGCTGAATTTCTGTGTGTTGTCTCAAAGGAACTGCATAACACTCCTTATGGCACAACCAGCGAACCCAGTGAAAAAGCAAAGGTACGTCACTAGACACCGGACTAAAGCAATGGTGTTGAATTGGGTGGGCTTCCCTAAGTCGTGCTAGGCCTACCTCTGCTCAGGACCATTATTTAATTGCCTTTTTTCCCCCCTCACTCATGACTAATAGTGGTTCCCTGTCGATTGCAAGTGAGACTGTAAATGGTGCAGTCAGCGTGCATTTTTTATACCTAATGGGTTCTTTAAATGCAATACTCTGTACTGTTTCTGATACCTGGCCTGGTTTTTTTGAGTATTGGCAGATATTTGTTGTTTACAGTTGAGAATCCAGAGTTTTCTCTTACACAATTGAATGCTTCCTTATTCTGCCCCTGGTTCAGTTGAAAACAGTTTTTCTTACCTGAGTTCAACTGAAGGAGTCGTACTGCCAAGAGTGGAGATTGTAGCATCTCTCTGAAAAAAACATACTCCTGCAATGTGTTATAAAATGAAGGTGTTTGTTAGCTTAATATTTCCAGGTTTCTACCTAGTTCTCTTTACCTCCTGTAACCAGCTCTACAAAAAGATTGTAATGGGCACAATATCTTAGCATTTTACTCTGTTGTCTTTCAGAGTTTGTAAAAGGAAAAATGTAAAAACGCAACTGAATAGTAATAAGGCAGGCCAGTTACGTATATAAGGGTATTCTTCTCTTCCACGCATGTTGAACAGTTTTTATCATTGTATTGTTGCTTTGTGTGAGGAGGTGACTGCAGGCAAACTGAATGCTTCTGTAGTTGGCTTAAAAGCCTTTCATTTAGTGTATGTAGGTGGGAAGTGGTTGGTTAAACATCAAAGGTTGCTTTTTCAAGAATCACCGTCAAACAAATTAATTTTGGAATAATAATGCTAATTATTGCCAATCAGTCTTGGCACTGAGACCTCAGATAAAACTGCAACACTTTCTGTGCCTTGTAACTTAATTATGCATCTACACATATGGAGACATTGTTGTAAAGTGCACTATAAAATTACTCCAAGCTTTTGTGTTGGATTCTTAGTGAAATTACTGATTTTGCCACTGTTGAGATAAAACTTCCAAAGAGTTGGAAGGGATTAATGTATTCAAGGGTAAACCGTGAACCTGGGTAAGCCACGGCTCACTCCTTCCAAAACCCTGGTCAAGGTCTGCTTTTGCCAGGATGCTTCAGGTAAACCTAGAAGTTGACAAGCTAAAAAGGTGCGTGGTAGTACTTTAGGGCTGTGATATGTACCTGAAATAAAACGTGGGACCATAGAACCTAATCACCGTCTTCATGAGGAATGGTGGTACCTCTTCAGGGAACTCCAGAAGGTGCCAGAGTTACGCTGCATCCTTCACGTAAAAGAAAATGTGGAAGATCAAACCATTAAAGCCTAAGTACAAAAGCCAGTTCAGACTGCTGTATGACTGCAAATTCGGTAGCTCTGAGAGAAGTTAAATCTTAAACCTCTCCATTTAAGTGCTTCTTGGTCATTGCTTCAGAGAAGAGAGCAGGGCATAGTTTGACGAGGGAGATGGATGAGAATAACTGTTAATTTTGGTTGGAGATACCAACATTCACTCCTTTCGTCCTGGAAGACTTGAGCTGTTGCTAACAATTAATGGCAATACTTGAAGAATATTTTTTTATATATTGTGTTCCTAATAGATCAGTTATTTCTTATAGGTATATGTTGTGCCTGGGGAAAAAAAAGTTATTCTCTTTCTGTTTGAGAGGTTTCTGACAGCTGTGCTCAGGAATTGTGGCTGGACCTCAGTAGTTCCCTCGTAACCTGCATTAATCCTCTAGTCTGCAGTTTGTTCATTACTGTCTGAGTTGGCCTTCGTGAAGTGCATGTGATTGAAATTCTGGTATGCAGTGATACATACAGAATAAAGTGCTCATGTACTGGGACTGACTTTTAGAACCTTGAGAAAGTTGTCTTTTACAGCAGGTTGGGTTAGAGAAAACAAAAAACTGCTAGTATGTAAATTTCATTGACACGCACTTCAATTGTAATTAATAGTACTGGACCTCCAGAACAGGAAAAAGCATTTTCTGATGGCCCATCTGGTCAAGCTTCACCTTCATTCCTTCTCAGAGACTTTTTTTCTTGGGTTTTCTTTTTATGGAAAACAGTTTACATAGTAAGTTAACAGTTGACTTCCATGTAACCTTCTAATACACCTAAGCGAAGGAGTTTAACAGCGTTGGAGACTTTGACTTAAATGGTTCCAGTGGCTTTTATTGGTCGCTGTGGCACTACCGAAAGATAACCTCTGTTCCCACGAGCGTTATTCTCTTTCATACCACTTTACTGACCTGTCATTCTTGGGAAAAATAATCAAAGCTTGTTGATAATGTTTGCATCCAAAGTTAGATTGTCAAATGCTGTCCTTTCCCATCCATGGTGAAGAGTGCACTGAATTAAGGTACCAGCTTCACAGTTTTATTTAAATATTCTCTATACTTATGGTCCCTATTGTTATGTTGCATGGCTCTATTGGCTTCTGTCTGCTGACTTTAGGACATTTGAAAAGAGAAGTTTTTGTGAAATCTGCACTGTTCCTCCACGCAGTTGTCTGCTGTCATACTTTCTTACAGGGAATGGGGGTCCCAGGTAAAAGTAAATAAATGTCATTCCTAGATGTTTCAGGTGTAAGTGGACTGTACTTTGTTGCTGTCCTGGCTTCCCTGGGATGGAGTCATAAAATGAATTTTCTGTTCAGGAAAGCTGCATTTTTGAGAAGACGACAGCACTCAATGTAGTGGGGACAAAGTTGGTAAGATGTTGTTGTTGTGGTCTGTGGGCAGCTCTGGTGTGCGGGTTGCCACAGTGATCAAAGTCTCCAGCAGTTTCACGTTAACCAGGTGCAGGAGCCAGGAGGGGCAGAAGCCAGGGCTGTATGGCCCGAGCTGGCCAACAGGAGTCTTTGATACCAGAAACCTCCCGCTTGCTATAAGCTGGGAGTTTGCTGCGGGCAGCCCTCCTTCCTCAATGGCTGTGGTCCCTGCAGGCTCTCGCCCAGCATTGTGCTCCCAAGGCCTGTTCCTCCACTGGTCGCAACCACTCTATCAACTGAGTATAACTCTGTGTACTTTAATATTGATATTAACACTGGGTTTTATTATTATGATGATTTTATTAAATCTGTTTCTATTTCAACCCAGGGATCTCCCTTCCTTTTCCTGATTCCCCTCCCCAAGTGGGGAGGAGTCATCGGGTGACAGAACCGCTGCCCAAATGGCGGCAGTTGCAGCTCTGACTCACTTGCAATTTCTTCTTTTCCCTTCCTTTCTCTATACTTGCTGCATGCTGCATGCCACTCAGAGTGAGGATGAAGAGACGGATTACGATATGAATGACTCTGATTAAGTGTAAATGTCATGGTGAGCACCAGCTGCACTAGGATCTTACCCTGCGCTTTCGTGCCCATCCAGTTCCTCCCCCACTAGTGCTGTCCTTTGGCTAGTCCTGGTGGTGTGTGTGTTTGTGGTTATAGCTGTGGCATGGTTAGCAAAGAGAGAATTCCTCTTCTGGACATTGCTTCTTTGACAGAATAATTAGTGTTGCTGTTGTAAGCTGTATGGTGGTCGGTTCCTTTCAAGCTTCGCTTTCAGTTCCTTTCAAGTTCCTCATGTAGATTCTAGGGTTGGAATTGCTTTTGATTTTTATTTTCTGTGCAGCAGCTTTTCTGTCAAATGTTTTTTATGTCTACAGGAAACATTTTCAGTAAATGTCTAACTTGGCAATAAAGTAGCAAACTTGACTGGCATGCACCGTAGTCAAAAGGTGGTATTATCTGTTAATTTTGAAACTAACAATTTTTGAATCAAGACAAATGAAAGTAAATAGTGTCATCTCAGTGCTACTGTTATTTTTATCACTGAGAACAACTCTCTCCAGGGAGAGATCAGGTCCTTTCCACTGCAGTTCGGCGTCTCATTGAAGATCGAGGCACTTTAAAAGTCACAAGTAGAAGAACACAAAAGCTGCATCAGAAATAACAACTTTTGCAGCCTTTTCCTAATGTGTCTGCAAGCACTGACCATATTTATTCTGCTATCCAATTTCTATAAAATAACTTACTGTTGAATATTCAGTGATACAGTGTAGTAGTCACTTGAGCCTGTATAAGCTGAAGATATTTATCGCTGCATGAGACTGAACTCCACCATCTCACCTACACACCTGAACCTGTCAGCTGTAAGCAGCCTTGGGGTGTTGCTCCTGCATGGCTGGAGAAGAACCTACATTATTTTCTTAACTCATGCTAACAGAAACTACTGCTGAGGTCTTTTGCCAAGTGTTCAGGAATGGCTGCAAGGAATGGATCAAATCTGAGGTTTCATTGAAAAAAAATAAACTGGCACTGTGCTGGAATTGAAGGCAAGATTCATAAACTGCCTGAGAGACAAACAGCCCTTAAAACGCTATTCTATCTGCAGCAGATTTATTTTGAGCGGGAGGAAATACTTCCCACATTCTGCTTCCCTAAGAAGCAGCCACACTCGGGCCCCTAGGATATGAGAGTTCATTCAGCATTGTTTAGAGTCTGTAAGTCAACTTCAGATCTGCTGCACCTGGAGGAAAAAAACAGAAACATGAAAAGAAAGAAAATCCTGAACACAGGAGATCTGCACCAGGGTCAGGACGGTCCCCATATCAGCACAGAGTGGATGATGAGTGCTGCAGAGGAGGAACTGGGGATACGAGTGGGTGAAAAATCAGATACGAGCCAACGACGTGCACTGGCAGCCAGAAACCCAATTCAGTGGGGCTGCATCAAAAGCAGTGTGGCCAGTGGAGGGGGAGGATTCTCCCACCCTGCTCTTAGAGACCCTACCCGCAGCACCACGTCCAGCTCGGAAGACGTGGGCCTGTCAGGGTGCGTCCAGAGGAGGGGCACGAACACGGCCTCAGGGCTGGAGCTGCTCCACTGCGAGGGTGGGGGTGGTTGGGCCTTGAGCGGAGAAGGCTCTGGGGAGATGCAGTTGCAGCCTCCCAGCACCTGAAGGGGCTTAGGAGAAAGGTGGAGAAAGACTTTTTACCAGGGCACATAGTGACAGGACAAGGGGCAGTGTTTTTAAACTGAAAGGTGTATATTTAGGTTGGATATAATGACAAAATTCCTCACTGTGAGGGTGGTGTACAGTGGGACAGGTTTCCCAGAGAAGTTGTGGATGCCCCCTCCCTCGAAGTGTCCAAGGTTGGGTGGAGTGGGGCTTTGAGCATCATCTCAAGCATTTGATTGAGCGAAAGATGTCCCTGCCCACGGCAGGGGTTGGACCAGATGATCTTCAAAGGTCCCTGCTGACCCAAACCACTCAGTGATCCTGTGATAAAGTGTGTGGACAGAGGAGCATTGTATGTGTCACCCAGAGTGTGTTCTCAAACAAAAATGTATTCTGCGCCTGCTTCAGCTCCAGACGTGCTCCTCAACCCTAGCTATGAGCAGTTTGGGAGAAGACCCATAACTGTTCTCGAATTCTACTGACCTCAGTCAGTGTTGAGACATCTTCTCTCAGCATTTTTGCCCAGTAAGCCACTAACAGTTTTAGAAATAGTCTTATTAAAACATTTCTCAGGGGGGAAAAAAAAAAGGAGGAGGAATTTCAAGTCGCAGAATAGCCAGTCATTCAGTATTTAGTAAGCAAGTACAATTTTGATAGAATTCTTGAGAATTGAAATTCAGTTTCTTCTTTGGACAAAGTCACTGCCCATGACTACAGAATGCCCTCTTTCACACAGTTTCTGGTCAGAGGTGGATGGAACACCTCTCATGAGAGCCTGCTGATCAGAAATCATTCCCCCTGTAGTTAAGGTAGGGCTTACAGACAAAGTACCAAGCAAAGTGTGTTAAAATATTGCCTGATGCAATACAGTTTTCTGCTTTACGTTGGGTTTACTGGCTCAGTAAAGCGTCCAGATCTGCCTTAGCTTTCTCTTACGGTATATGTTCCTGAAACTACAGAAAATAGTTCTAAGTCTACTAATCTTAGAAGTACTTTTTATCTCACCCTTGGAACAGGAGGTGACTTCAGCAGATGA